>NW_022989764.1:680940-765940 GCF_902827175.1 Gymnodraco acuticeps | reverse complement strand
TACCTGCTGCGCCGCAAGGTGAAGAAGTACCGGACACTGGGAATGAAAGCAGCAACAGGTCTCCTCCTCATGCTACGCCTACGGATGAAACTCAGACCACGGATCATGATGTGTCCTGCAATTATCCTCTGGAGCGTTTTCCGACTGATCGGGCAAACTATTTTGAAAACATTGAGGACGCCAATATCAAAAGATATATCCTTAAAATGGGCCCATGCAAACCCAAAGGTCCATTTCCCAAAGACAAGGATAACCGTTGCTTTTCAGAAAGCTATTACACCTCCACCACTAAAGTTGGGATGAAATGTCCACGCAGCTGGATGTGCTATTCCCCACAATTGGACTGCTGCTACTGTGAGCCTTGCGGGCTTTTTGCCAACCGAAAGGCACCGTTCTACAACAATGCATGGGTAAACGGAATAAAAGACTGGAAACATCTTTCTACTCAAATTGAGAGGCATGAATCCACTCAAATACACCTTGGTGCATGCGTAGTATATGAGCAGTGGAAAACCAACGGCACAATAGACTGACATGGAGAGGAATGTGCGTAATGCCGCCCAATTTTGGAGACAGGTCGTGGAGCGCATTGTTAATGTAACTCTCACTCTAGCTTCAAGCAACTTGGCATTCAGGGGCCATCGAGAGGTTCTAGGTCAGGGAAAAGCTGGCAACTTTTTGTCAATAATAGAATTATTGGCTCGCTACGACCCTGTTTCGAAAGAGCTAATCAACCGACCAGAAGGGTCAGTGAAATACCTCAGTCACCAGATTCAAGATGAGATTATTTACATATTATTTCAACATGTGAAAGCTGACATCATTGATGAAATAAACGAAGCCCCATTTTATTCCGTCATCATGGACACAACGCAAGATGTGTCAAAGATAGACCAGTTGAGTCAGGTTTACCGTTACATAACTGTTGTTAAGAACGACATGGATATTGCAACAGATATACAGATCAATTAAGTCTTTTTGGGTTTTGAAGTGACTGAAGGTTCATCAGCTTCAGAGCTTGAAAACAAAATCCTTGGTTCTATAGAGAAAAACGGATTAGATCTGTCTAAATGTCGCGGACAGGGCTATGATGGGGCGGCTAATATGAGTGGTGTGTATTCAGGCGTGCAAGCAAGAATAGCCGAGAAGGAGCCCCTTGCCCACTATGTTCATTGCGCTGCTCATAATCTCAACCTAGCACTCAACTCTGTTAAAAATGTCCCTGGAGTGAAGCAGTTCTATGACACTGTAGAGACGCTCTACAACTTTGTTGGTCACAGTATCAAACGATCACGCATTGCTCAGTGAGTTAATGACGCCAGAGAGCAGAACTATCACATTAAAACGCTTATGTCCCACTCGCTGGTCATCTCGCCATGATGCGCTTGTTGCGTTAAGGCACAGATATGGAGACATTATAAAAGCCCTCGTCAAAATATCCCTTACCAGTGACAAAAATAATGAGCGCAATGAAGCAAGTGCACTCAAGAATGCCATAAGCAAATTTCGCTTTGTATTTGGTCAACATGCAGACCAAGATTTTGGAAAGCATAAATTGTGCTTCACAGTTACTGCAAGCAAAAGACGCGGATATTCTCAAAGCATCTACTCTACTGCAAAATGCCATCAGTGTTTTGGTGGAGTATAGGGGACAATTTGATGAGGCGGAGTCCGCCACTCTTGCTCTGGCTACTAAATGGGGAAGTCAAACACAGTTTGAAACAACCAGGGCCAGGAAAGTTAAGAGACACTTTGATGAACTTTCTGAAGACAGCCGCCTCACTGACGCAGAGAGCAACTTTCGGGTGACCGTTTTCAATGCATGTCTCGATATAATCATCCAGCAACTGTCCCAAAGATTCACCAGCTTAAATGCAACTGTGAACATGTTTGAGGCAATTCACCCCAACACACTACTTCAAGCAAAGGATGAGGATTTACACCAAGCTGCCCAGCGGCTTAGAGAGCACTACAGTCGGGACATCGCCGCCAGCTTCCCTGGCCAGCTGCTTTCTTTCAGAACCTGTTTCAGGGACCAAATACAAAAACTAAAATCTGTCGCGGATCTGGTAAAATGCTCATTGTTTACAACCCAGCAGTAACATCTACATTTAGTGAGGTTTGCACAGCCTTAATCTTATTTCTGACTCTTCCTGTCACCGTGGCAACCGCCGAGCGCTCTTTCTCCAAATTAAAACTCATCAAAAACTATTTGAGGAGCACGATGGGACATGAGAGACTGAGTGGACTGGCCTTGCTGTCCATCGAAAGTGACCGAGCCAAGAAATTGGACATACAGCGGATTGTGGACGAGTTCGCGGAGCGCAAGGCTCGCCGAGTACCCTTCAAGTAGTGGTGAGTACACTTCAAATGTAATTTGTACAGTAGCCTACTTGTACGTGAATGTATGGGCCGCCGTGCCAATTTTACACTGCTCTGCTCTCATGGTGGCTGCTGGCTGTCCATGGTGAATGTGTGTCAGAAATGTAGTCATTTTATTAGGCTATGTTTTCGTTGTCCTTGTGGTTTGTTGGACTTTATGTCATGTTATATCATTATTATCTCTGATATATATTTTTATATATCTATATATATATTTCGTTTCTATACCCTTTGTAGAAACGAAATCTTAAATATTACACCTTTTCTTTAGTTACTTTTCTTTCAAACATTGTTTTAAATTGTAATCTTACTGACTGAGCGACTTTTTACGCACGAGCGTCAGATTACCACCCCGGACTCCCGATATTTTTGTCAAGCTTTATTGGGTTTAAAGGGCCCGGTCATGTGGCCCCGCCCCCCGGCCCGGGTCTGATATGTGCCGCCAGTGGACCCAGAAGTCTGACGACCCTTGCCCCCCCCCCCTGCTTCCGGCACCCATGCTGACGAGGATACGTTTATTTCTGCATTCACATGCAGATATGCGTTTATAGAGATTAATACTTGTATGCAAGCTCTGTGCATAACTTGATTTCGCTGACTTCCGGTTTGTATGACTTTCGGTTTGTTCTGTGTCGGCAAATCCAGTGTCCAGCTTGTCGCTGTGTGACAACCATTGAACAACGTCATGTTTGTTGCAAACCTGCAAGATTTACCTGTGACAAATGCCAGCGATGTGAACAGAACTGTCGCCCTACTTTCACCTGCACCCAGCAGCAAGCGGGAGAACAATATATCATACATTATTTTGTCCAACTAGTCTCTACATTATGAATGTGATGTTTGTCTAAAGTAAACTGTTAAGAAGTTGACAGCTGAGTTAGAACAGAAAGACATGCAGGCCATAATCACTAGACGCTCAAAAGAGGAATGTGTGTGTAAGGCTTACATGAACTGAATTGAAACACTGTCCATTAGTTGATTAATAAACAAGACATTCAAGTCAAAGTTTTAGGCATTTGCATTTGTAGCACGCTGTAAATATGGACTATGAATGAACACATGCAATGTGGAAACACACAAATAGGTTTATTCTCAATACTCATAACAGTATCAGACACAATGACTTTACTGAGAGTGAAGATGACATGAACATAGTTACTGTATACTGAAGACAAAATACAGTATATTGCATTTACCTTTTCCTCTAACTCTCTCTCCAAGATTGGCCTCCATTGTTGTGCACAACAAAGTGTTCAAGCTCAGGTTTCTAAGTGATCTAATTGGTTACATGGCTTTTAACATGTGCATTCTGGGTGCAGGGGCTTGATAATTGTGTGGTATTTCAGTGGCAGTGTTTTGCAAACAACACACAGGCTGTCGGTTTTGAATAATGTATCTAATGTAGGCTAAATAAGAGTGAGTAGTTATTTGCAAAAAGTGTATTTTGGAATATCAAACTTAGTGTAAAGCAGACGATGCGCTTATGATTTAGCATATCTGTTCAATAGATGAAAGGCAACTTGAGTTTAATAATTGTGCCAAAAGTACCAGTTTGTGTCTTGGTAATTGTACAAAGCTGTAAATTAATAGGCCACAAATAATCACATTTTTCTAAAAACATAGCAGCAAAACCTATTTTATCCACCCAAAAATGAAGGCCCACCTGAAAAAAAAATCGCTATTTTTAGCATTAAATAACGTACACTTAAACACTTAAATGTTGCTTTTTCCCACGTCCTCAGCAGCACTCTGCTGTGCCGGGGCTCCTGTATGTTTCTCCACACGACTACTGTAGGTAGTACACTGAATATGGATATATACACCACATACTACCCCACTTCAAAAGACCAGAACTATCCCCTTAAGGGTAGCTGTTGATGTTCACAACAACAAAAAACGCATGCAGGTTGTAGTCTGTAGCCAGACAGTGGTAGATCTGGCCGTGGTGGAGCATGGTGGTGGGCAGTAGTGTGACTTCTAGCTGTCATGGTCATGTTCATATGACAAAGGACTGCCAGCTTGAACTTTACAGAGAGCCGAGTCCACTAGTGGCACCTCACAGGGATACCTATGGTGCAGAAGCAGCAGTGAAGTCCTTGTAGATCCCTGGCACTTTGAGGGCAGACAGATCCAGCAGCTCTCAGCTCTCAGAGACATCAACACATCAACTACTCTGTGTGCATAGCTTACTTTCACATACCTACTAATCTCTCACTTTACTTTCTCTGACATTGTTCTCTGCTTTGGATTGCGGACATCCCAGCCATGTTCTCTACCGGGCCTGGTTTTACACACTGTGGAAGCAAGATATAGAAATGATGAGATGATGAGTATGAGACAGGATGAGTGTGTAGTTTTAGCATTTGAATTACAATGACATTATTCTCAGACTTGCCATAGTTATTGGTTTGTACCACTGCTGCTCTGTACAGCTGAGTACTGGGGACCCACTGGGAGTCATGTGACTGGAGCAGGAGAGTAACACACGTCACACCTGCAGCCATGATGCTCCAGCTCAACGGGGGTCGAGTCTTTCAGCCCCACCTGTAAGAAGAGAAACAAAATAAATACGTATTCAGTTTGCTTTGTATTATTTCTTTTAGGGTAACATTTTGGTTTAATAACATTGTGCTATTTTAAGGAGTAGATAAGAAGTCATATATTTTTTCCTAAATGTTTTCTATACTTACAACTTCTTATACTGAAATGAATTGATTTACTTTTATACTATGAACGAAGACAAATGACTCTTTAACAACAGAACAGGAACAAAACACAACTGTGACCTCTGTGCAGCACACACAGACCAGTCAGTCCATTTCTGGGGAGTAGCTAGTAACCTTGTGCTAGTTATATTAAAGTGTATGTTTTACTATTGGCTGTGTCTAACCTGTCTGAAATGAGCCCAATCTCCAGGAACATGTTGAAGCAGACGGTAACTAAGACAGTAACAACACTTGTCAAACTTGTTGAAGAAAAACAATAAGTTTAACGTTACAGAAATAAAAGCTTAATTACTCACCCTCCTAATTGTAGACGTAACTTCACGAGTACAACTTGAAACATTTCTCCCGCTTGCTGCTGGGTGCAGGTGAAAGCAGGTCGACATTTCTGTTCACATCGCTGACATTTGTCACAGGTAAATCTTGCAGGTATGCAACAAACATGACCTTGTCACACAGTGACAAGCTGGACACTGGATTTGCCGACACAGTACAAACCGGAAGTCAGCGAAATAAAGTTATGCAAAGATTACTTGTATTCTCTATAAACGCATATCTGCATGTAAATGCAGAAATAAACGTATCATCGTCAGCATGGGTGCCGGAAGCAGGGGGGCCAAGGGTCGTCAGACTTCTGGGTTCCAGGATTGAACTTTTACAGAATTGCCATTATATCCTCGTGCCTTTTATTTTGAAATATGTTCTTTAACTTCCGGTCTACCGGACTTTTTTTCTTCATTCTTCAATACAAAACGGAAAATTGAGTGAAGTTGTTATCAAAAACCAAAACCGGACCGTTTTTTTAATTAGGTCTTCTTGTTATCCGTTTTTTGATTCAGAAAACGGCTTTGGTTTCCCGTTTTTTCGTTTTTGATTTAAAACGAAAAAAGGCTGGTATTTTCTTTTTTTTGGTTCAAACGTTAAATCAAACTAATAAAACGGACAGACTTTTTTTTATTAGGTTTTCTCGTTATCCGTCTTTTGATTCAGACAACACAGACGGGAAAACGGCTTTGGTTTTCCGTTTTTCGGTTTTAAATCAAAAACGAAAAAAGGCTGGTATTTTCGTTTTTTGGTTCAAACGAAAAATCAAACTAACAAAACGTGCATTTGCACCTGCCGGCCACCGTACCATTCAGAGCTGCAGGAGCTCCTGTTGAAAGAGGCTATTTCAATGTATGTGAATGTAGACATTATAGCAGCAGGTGTATGATATATTAAAGTATTTTTTACACAGCGGCACATGCAGAAAGCTGTTCACAATGTAATCTCCTCAATACATCAAATGTGTTGAGTGTTGCCTGGGTGCAGGGTTGGGTTGTAACGGAATACATGTAACGGCGTTACGTAATCAGAATACAAAAATCAAGTAACTGTATTCAGCTCGCATTACATTTGAAAAACGAGTAATCTGATTACAGTTACTTTCGTAAACCTGAAGTGAATACATTTTGGATTACTTATTGGAATTATTGGTGGAAAGATTTCCTCACAACATTAAATATTCATTACTAAAGGTACAGCCGAATCATCACAGCGCACACAACCTATTACCGCCGCAGATGGACCAAAAAAGGGAGCGTTTGAAAAAAAAGGGGCGGGTCCGCTCAGTGAAACGATAACAACGAAACATGGAGGAACAAAAGTCTGCGTTTAAGTCGTGTGTGTAGAGGTGTGTGTGGTTAAAACACATCAGCCTGCGGTCGCTCTTTAGCCTTTCTAATGATTCTGAAGGTAAACACAGCGAAGGCGGTGCGTGAAAGGCGGTGCGTGAAAGGCACTGCGCGCTCGTCTTCTCAGAGGCTGACCCCCAAAACACACCAGGAGCGTCTGCGTCGCGTTACGGCTGCGCCGCGGCGGTCGTAAGCATCGCGGCCACTCTAGTCAATGGGTGCTATTACACCACACGCGCCGTGTTACGGCTCAGACGCGTCCCAGAAGCGGCTCGGCGCAGCGCTTCTCTAAAATTAGGATGAATTCTATTTTTGCCGCGGCGCAGCCGTAAGGTAAACTCCTCCTCCCATCCCCCCGTAGTCTTTCAAGTAGGAGAATACATGCCAGCGTTCTCCTCCGGTTTACAGGCACTGTAAATGATATATATAGAATAATTATGATGATGAATGCATATTTTTTTACCACTAAAATACAGCAACACATCTTTGATTCATGTCGTTTATAACTGGAATATTACAATTATTATTAACTGTGTCTGTAGTCTACAACACAACAAAATAGGAAATAACAACAATAAACACGATTTAAACAGACACAAACATAAACCATTTAACTACGTATAGCCTACTTACTTGTAGAAGTACAAATGTCCAGGAAATATTCCAAAATCAACAACAACTGCGAGGCTGCACACACGACGCTCCGCTTCCGCAACGTTTTGAAACGCGTCTGGTGTGTGTTGTCGCAGGAGGAGGTCGCAGCGTGGCGCAGCCGCAACGTAACGCGGCGCAGACGCTCCTGGTGTGTTTTGGGGCTGAGTTAACCCTCCCGCTGCCTCCTGGTGCTGCAGAGATTTTATGAAGTGAAGGAGGTTTTCCTTCTATAAAACAGCTGCGGGCAGCAGATACTGTGAGAGTCACAGACATGAATTCATAGATCAAGGCAGACTGGTGCACACACTCTCCGGTTTTGCCAATCCGGTGCTTAAACAAATATAGCTCTACCTCTACACCCCTGGCCGTAATGTCCTTAAAATGAAGTTTGAGTTCGACATTTTAATTCATGTCCTGCCAACACTGGCAGGACAGAAGGTGACACGCCCGTTCTAAGCCGTGTCCCTCACTCCTCACATCCCAAACTGCATCCCCAAAAAGTGTATTGTGTTGTTACATCGTTTCAGATGTTATGTTTCAGTTGTGCTCTTGATAAGCCATTAAAACAGTAAAAACACGTTCAGTTTCCTTTTGCTTTTTGTGTCTCCTGTTCACTAAAACATACCATCTGTGATGGAAAAAGAAAGTAATCCAAAAGTAATCTGATCACGTAACTGTAACTGTATTTGGATTACTTTCAGAGCCATGTAATCAGTAATCAGTAACTGATTACATTTACAAAGTAACCCTCCCAACCCTGCCTGGGTGTAATACATGTTATGGACCTGCACCACCCAAACTACGTGCTACTATCTCTCTACCTGTCTGCCTTTCTTCCTTTATTTCTCTTTCTCTCTCTCTGTGTTTCTTTCTTTCTTCTCAGCTCCAAGATGCTCTCATGTTGACACAGTAGACTGTGTTGGCTTCCACTCAGCACACCAGCTCAGTGATGCTATTTACATAAAGTCACAGAGACTATATTAAAATGTTTTTTTTGTTGAAAATACTCTACTCCAGTTCAAATAGAACACTTCATACACACATGGTTATGATGAGCCTTCATGCAGCATGGAGAACACACAGCTGCTTATTGAAAGCAAGTGATTTATATGATGACATGAGATTATCATAGGCTAATGCAAATCTGGTTCACAAGGCCAAAAGGAGAACTGGTTAGACCACACTTAACAGAATGAGAGAAAATGAGTGACAGAGAGAAGGTCACTATCCTTGTGCTGATATTATAAATAAACACAGGACAGAAAAATAAAAACAAAGAAATGGACGACATAACATACGTCACAGCCTTGGTGAAACCCTTTCAAGGCTCCAATAACAAGTGTTCTCCATTTCCCCAACAAAAACCCAGTCCAACGCATTCGACCCTCCTAAGGACCTGTTCACTGCTCCTACTGTACGTCAGTGCCTTTTGTTGAGATGTTTTACAAAAATGGAGACAGCAAAATGACACAACATATTTGAAAAGGCTTCCAAACCAGAAGGCTGTTTCAGCAGCTGTCAGCGGAGTGAGGAACAAGTAAGGCTTTTACATGATTCTTCATTTAATTCAAGCTCTTACATTTACAATGTATTGGATCGAGGGTCACTCTGACTAAATGTTCATCTATGTGTTGTCCATGGATTCAGGAGTGCATTAATGTTAGTGCATGTTCACAAGGCTGCCAGAGTTCAGGGCTTTGAAAGCTTATGTTCAGATCAGTATGTGTTACCGGTGATAACTTGGAGGATGAAAACAAACCACTGAAAGCCACATAAGGATAAAACATTGATAAAAACCTTTTACCTTAACACAGGAAATAAAAACTAACATCTACTGTTACTGAGTGATGAAACCATGAGGTGACAGGGGACAGCCACAGGTTAGTTATCCTTCTCAAAGTGCAGAGTGGGAGGAGAGATCATACGAATATAGCAGAAATCAGTCCTTGTTAATCCAGCTGTCTGATCATCAGCTCAATAAAAGAGCAGAGGAACTACAGAGGCAGACTGGAAGACATGCAGAACTGTTTAATAAGAGATAAGGAAGGCATTGCACATAAAGTGTGTGTGTGTGTGTGTGTGTGTGTGTGTGTGTGTGTGTGTGTGTGTGTGTGTGTGTGTGTGTGTGTGTGTGTGTGTGTGTGGACACATTTTGGATGAACGGTTAATCTGTGGTCGGTTCATGAAGAGTTTAACATATACAAATGTTTTAACTAAGGTTTTTCTTCATTCAACTTAAGTCCTATCCTCAGGATATTTCCTTTAATACTCACGTTTTGATCCTTCTGTTGTAATTGTTATCTTATAAAAGTCATAAAGCATTGAACAATTTTCCTTGAAAAGAAACCGGGAAAACTAAAAAACCATAAATCTTCAAGTATACGTCATTATCCTGTCCTCTAAAACAGACTTTACTCGTTAACCATAAGGCTATAAAAAATACTAGTCAAAAATAATAATGCTTGTTCACTGTACCTTATTTTAACTAGTAATAACTTTTAACTACTAATAGCAACCAGTGAGTTTTTACTACGTACTGATTCATTTGATGTTAAGTTCTGAGTTCCAACATGTAAAGCGAGTTTGCAGGGTTCACAGTGGGCTGAATTATAAAGTACCGAGCTTCTTGCAGGGCTGCACATTTAAGGCAATGGAATTAGGTGTGTGCCATTAAGATAAAGCAACACTTTCTCAGAATCAAGCAAAACTAAAAGTTTAGGAGAAAAAAATACTGAGTCAAGCAAAATACATTTGATTTAAAAAATAAAACTATAAGTTGCAAACAAATCATTTGTGTATCATGTAAACCAGGCCTATTCAAATGGCGGCCCGCGGGCCAGATGCGGCCCAGAACCAACTCCCGAGTGGCCCAGCCTCCCGTGGCCAAATTCCTACACTAGTACAGACCATGAACGCAACACTCCGCGTTGCATAGAAACCACCAAACCACAACGCAGCACGTTTTTTGAAAGTGCATCTAGTGGTGCTAGTAACGGTGGTCCTATGATGGCAACTCCAAAACATGTCTCTCTCAACTCTGAAGCGTAAACAAAGACAAATCGGTCATTGATCTTGTGGAGCAGATGCGCGAGTCATTGCCCAAGTCAAGCTGGACCTTTTCGCGACCGACTTGAGTACAGGTCGGATGCTACATTTTCCGACGCTCCGCAAACACATCACATCCCCGGCACAAATCACGGATGTGATGACAGATTTCATTGCGAGGTTGAAAGAGAACGTTGCCGGTGGATGGACTTGCTCTGCCCACAGAGGTGATGGGCTTTGCCAGAGACCCCTTCACTGTTGCAATAATAATAATAATAATAATAATAATGCATTTTATTTATATAGCGCTTTTCACAACTCAAAGACGCTTAGAGGGGGACGTATCAACCAGAGCAAAGGAAGTGGTCCCCTCCATCGACGAGGGGACATTTATACTGGAATTATTGACATGCATTCATCCGTAACCATGGCACAAGAGCAGCGCAAAGTTTTGGAGTGACGTCAACAAACAGCAGTTCCCTTCATTCAGAAAGTAGCGATCTGTGTGCTCAGTATGTTTGGATCAACATACACATGCATGTGAGTCAATCTTTTCACACATTAACTCAATCAAAAGTAGCACTCGCTGCTCCCTGACTGACGGCACTCTTCACCAATGTCTTAGGATTGCATTGACATCCTATGAGCCAAAAATCACTGCTCTTGTTCAAAACTAAAAATGTCACTTCTCCCATTGAGAAAGTCAGCGAGTAGACGTGTAGTATTCATTCATACAGTATGTTAGTTACCCTTATCCCTTGTTATGGGTTTGTGCACTGAAGGGTTTGACAGTCCTTTTTGTATTTAAATGCACTTTGTAATGTGTCAGGTCAAATTAGACCAAAACGTATGATTTTTTTGTTATTACTTGAAAAGTGAAAAAATAGTATTGTTACAGTACTACCTCTTTGTGTTACATTGGAGCTCTTTAACTGTTTGTTAATGCACTTTTTGATGTGCATGTGTCATAAGTAGCTATCCAATTTTATTTTGTATGTGAGGACATTTATTAAGACTGCTATTATTGTATTCAGTTAAATGCACTTCGTGATGTGCCTGGTTAAAAAAAAAACCCTGAATATTTGACTTCTAAAGCAAACAATTATAATGCTACAACTGTGCACTTGTTTTTTTTATGCACTTTAAGATGCCTCAGATTCTGTTAAATTAATGCTAATTTGTTGTGTGTTTATGCACTTTTTGACATACCTTTGTTAGATGAACAATTAATACAAATGGCATGTTTTTCATCGCAGTAATATGTGTTGGTTTAAAATGTGTCATTACCCGCTTTTTACAGGCTGCTGAATGTCTGGCCCAGCTGAATGTGTAATTGAATAGCCCTGATGTAAACTATAAGTATTTTTTCTTTGTTTTAACATATCTTTTTGTTTGCAGTTCTCTTTCCTTCTTTTTCAATGATCAGACTTTTGCTCTCTCATTTTTTGTTTTTTCGATTCTGGCACAAACATCCCAGGTGGGCGGGACTTTCAGGGGTGCATACTCAGTTTTTGAGTGACAGCCTAGTCCTCCGGCGATTGTACAGTGCACCAACACTAACGTGGCCGAGTGGACTCCGGAGTTTGTTGCATGAGTTGCACTGTACGATCTGTGGTGTAGTGGGCTGTCACTCAAACACTGAGTAGCCAATGTTAAAACAATAAAAAAATACATATAGTTTACATGATACACAAATGATTTGTTTGCAACTTATAGTTTTATTTTTGAAATTAAATCTATTTAGCTTGACTCGGTTTTTTGTTCTCTTAAACTCTTAGTTTTGCTTGATTCTAAGAAAGTGTTGCTTTATCTTTATGAAACAAACCTGATTCCATTGTCCCAAATGCTCTCAGTTCTGCACAGCATTGTGAAGTTTGCGTTAGTTGTCAAAAACTATTGTATGTCTGTAATGTATGTGTATGTGTATGTATTGTTTGCAGGGGGCGTTTAATGCATTAGTGTTTTTTTTTATCTGAGAAAAAGTGTGTGTATAAAACACGCAGACGGTGATAGAAGACAGGTTTGAAGTGAGGTGATGCAAATAAGTTCAGTTCATGGATGGAGCATATACTTGCATGTGTATAAATATATATATATTTTAAATGTTTCCAGATTTCTTCCCATGTTAACTGCCAGCAATCAGTAAACAGAGGATGATGATCATCATGGGAATCATTTATGTCCTGCTGCAGGGAATCAATATCATTTTATTATTAATCAATAACCTGCCAATTTACCCCAAGGGTTTATCTGACCTTATGTTTGATGACATCAGAGTGTTGACCTGGGTGTGAATCGATCTCACACACACACACACACACACACACACACACACACACACACACACACACACACACACACACACACCACACACACACACCACACACACACAACACACACACACACACACACACACACACACACAACACACACACACACACACACACACACACACACACCACACACACACACACACACACACACACACACACACACACACACACACACACACACACCAGAGCCACCAGAGGAGATAATTTAGCTGTCACTATGTTGTCAATAAAACCCAGAGAGACTGTGAACAATATGTATGAGTGGTCGTTTTTCTTCTAAACAAAGTCTAAGCAGTGAATGGAACGTGTGGCGGACCTTTCTTTAGTGAAAGTGCAGTAGAAGCTGAGGAATATAATATCATATTTTATCACAGCCAGTGAAGTGAACAGTGAGAGAACGCACAGCACCATGACCCTGAAACGGGGAGTTACGTATTGTAACCCTAGTTATATAAGCACAGACGGAGCCCTCTACTGGACTCTCTGGGTACTCCTCTCAACCATGCTATGCGAGCATTCACCTACTGAGTTGCATAAACGTAGCCGGCCAATCGGGGCGAGCCTACCTGAATGCGCGCGCAGGCCCACAGTATATAAGCCGGCTACGCCTCCTGACTGTCATCCTACACCCTCTTCAGCGAGCGGCATAGGAAAGCTGTGGAGTCGCAGCTAAGAAGCTGTAGCACTCTCTGGTGGCCCACTCCGCCACCAAACCTTCCATAAAAGGAAGATTGGCCCATGGGGGGCTGACACAGAAAGGGCCGATTTTCTACTGAGGTCCTTGAACGCACCGCAACATGCTCTCGGGGGCCCGCGAGCCCCGTCATATGCCCCTTTCACACCAACGCGTTTTCAGCTCCGGCTCGGAGCTGGAGCCTGAAAAGTACCGGTTTTTCCTGTTCACACCACAGAGGCGCCGCCTCTTAACTCCGGAATCCGGTTCACTTCCAGCTCCAAAAAATTGTCGGTCTAGAGGCAAGAGCTTCGTCGCTTACGTCTCTCTTACGTCGAGGCGGGGGCAGGGGCATCTCGTTGAAGTAGATGCTGAAGACCACAAAGAAGTCTTGCATTTCGCATGTGATGTTTGTAAAGTTCCAAGTAAAGTCGTCCCTTGTAAAGTCGTCCGATGCCTTCCATTTTGTTTCGTAAGAGGATAACCAAAGCGAACAGCGCTTCAATACAATCGGCCATTGTTGTTGTTGTCGATGTGAGGGATTTCCGCGCGGTTTGGATTTTATGAAGCAGGCACGTAAACGGTGACGTCATGACGCAGCAGCGGCAGCTCTGGGCGGTGTGAACAGAGCGGGAGCAGAAAAGGGTAACCAGAGCTGAACCAGAAAAGCTCCCGCTCGGAGCTTGAAAGGGAAAAGCGCTGGTGTGAAAGCCGCAATAATGTCCTCTTCACACAGACGGTGAAATGCATCAATCGGAGCTATTACACTAGGCGAGGTGTGTTTTCTGACAACAACACGCCAGCCATAATGTCCCTGCACCCGCACAGCGCTTTGACAGCACTTCCTGCGGTTTATCACACTCACAGCCCACTGGCTGCCTCCTTTACTGGGGCGGTGAGTGGGGAATTGTGTCTCATAATGGGTGCCCAATTAACATCGTATGAAACGGATCCTGCCGATTTCAACGAGACATTTATGGGGAAATGTGGAAAGAGATGACTCTTACTCTGGGATTAATGCAATCGTTTCTATTGAATGCATTTTTCTCACACACATCACTCTAGAACTAGGGTTACAATACGTAACCCACTGTTCTTGGAACAGGGCCTGAATTTCTTTTGAAAGGAAACCTATCTCCTCCTAGGATGATATATTTGCCTCTCTTACACCCCTGAATGGAGGAGGGACGCTGCAGAACTGGAGTGAGTAGCCCAGTCTCACTGTCCTGTCCATTCACTCTGTCAGTACACAGCTGAGCTTCCATTCCCCATAAAACTGTGTTTTAGGGGACATGCAAGCAGCTGTGGAGCCGCAGCTAAGAAGCGGTGGTACTCTCTGGTGGCCGTCTCCTCCGCCAAACCTTCCATGAAAGGAAGATTGGCTTATGGGGAACCGACAATAAAAGGGCCGATTTTCTGCGGAGGTCCTTGAACGCCCCGTGGCCCCTCTCGCATGATCTCATCAGTCTTTTTTTTTTTTTTTTTTTTTTTTTTTTAAAGTGCCATGCTGCGTGATCCCACTGTGGCCAGGGACATCACACGGCAAGCAGCGGCGGCTACACCGTGGACCAGGATATTCATTTGGCCGATGCTGCTGATCCGGTGAGGTGGGGGCATCTTGCGGAAGAGCAATCAGTGAGACGCCCAACACACCCGTGTTTATTTGCAGCCGCCCTGTCACGTGGCAGCGGGGCAGAGGTTCTCAGCCTGCTGCCTGTGGGAGCAGATGGCTGCCACGCTCCGCCGCCATGGTCATCACCAGGGGGAAGTCCTGGCGGACAGACCTGGGCAGTGGACTTCCATGGGCGGTGGACTTCCATGGATGACGGACCCGGAAGTGCCCGACAACGAGAAGTCCTCGTCATCCTCCTCCCCGGCAAACGGAGCCATTCGCCCCGCTGGAATGGCGAACGTGAATGGCACCGCCTCGGCCATATCCTGGTCCCCCAAACAATCAAAGCAGAGATGGTGGGGATCGGCGCCCACTATTAAGCCAGGGCACGAAGGACAGGCCCGGGTCTCTATTAGTGGTGACTCCATGAAGGTATGATAACTTCTTTCTTCTTCTTTCAAACGTTTTACTTTCCTCTGTCAGGTCTTGTCCTGCTCACTGAAGAGAAACATATGACAGTCAGGAGGCGTAGCCTGTGTGCTGCGCGTGCATTCAGGTAGGCTCGCCCCGATTGGCCAGCTACGTTTATGCAACTCAGTAGGTGAATGCTCGCATAGCATGGTTGAGAGTAGTACCCATAGAATCCAGTAGAGGGCGGAGCCTGTGTGAGATACAACTTCCTCCCCTCACTGATGCTGGTTCAATGAGAAAATACTCTCCACTCTTCAGTCTTTTTTTGATTGTGAACTCAGTTCTAGAAAATCAAAAGCCTCTGGCAGAAAACACTCCAGAAGGACCTGCAGAAGACGTTCAGTTTGACCACCTTCCTTAGCCATTTTGAATGCTATTCCCTAATTGATAAAGGAAAGGGGACACAGACACTACACTGGAGAAACTAAACATGTTTTGAGTTGAGGAAAGATTCTCTGTAAAATCATGTTCCAGCATGTAATGTGTGAGACAACAAGCATGGCTTCCTGCAGTTCAGAAACGACAACTTGTCACTCTCTGAACAACTGCATTGACATTTTTATTTAGCGCATCGAGCTGAAAATATGCCACTGAAGGCTGTCATGCTGTGTGCCTAGGGAGAGCCAAGGAGGCTAAAGAGAGGTTATATTTGACCAACTACTATTTTTGTTTTAATGCTCAGGAAGGATACAATTATTATGAGTCATGTTGTCATTGCCTGACCCCAAACAATAACGCACAGCATCATGCGCTTCAGGCTGGGACAGTTAGCTTAGCAGGTGCTGATGAATTAAAAGCAACAAACAACAGCTAAAAATGAGATCGATTGATCCCAGGCTGATACGCTACATCATTTAAATGCACGCCAAGGTTTTATGTCTTAAAATAACACTATTAGTTATGTGAATTAAGAATTTCAAAGGAAAAAATGTAATGCAAACACTAAGTTCATGACAATCTGTTTTTTGTTTCTTTGAGCTTACAAAGAAACAAAACAGATCCAGATCATAGTCAGATGGATTAAAGGTAACACTACTCATTAGAGCAAATACAGGTAGACAACAACTCCAGTAGTGTTTTTTCCTTGTTAGTCTGTGAGTGTAATCATTGTAACATGTGATGATATTTAGCATTGCAGTTGATGTGATAGCAAGAATGATCTGTAGTTCATACCTAACGTATTATGTGAAGCATAGGAAGGCAAGTCCCACATTAACAGGGGCAGGAGTATAACCTGTGGATTTAACTGAGTTTTGAAATGTTTCATTCCACAGGAGATGCATCAGGAAAACCTTCTTACAAGCTTCAAGAGAAAGTACACAGGATGTGAGTGGCACGGTTAAAAAGGCCTGCATCGAGAACCACTGTCCTGCAATCTGGTTTCACCACTTGGTCAATTATTGACTGTGTGACTGTAAGCCCTGGAAAACATTCACCATCTAAACAAAAACACCTACAGAAAGACATTGATTACACGTCCCCTGTGTAAAAAGCCAAAGAAAGGCAATTGTGACCACATGGCTTTACATGATGACTGAGCTGTGCCAAAACCACCCACTAAAAATAGCACATTCAGGAGGCCTATGTGAAAATTGTCAAAATGGATAAACCAGCTGCAGTTCGAAGCTCGCTGCAACCATTGCCACGTGTGTGATAACCCAGCGGAGTAAGAAGCACGTTGTATCAGCTGAGAAAACAACCACTTTGGTTCAGATTGAATCTCTAGTCATTGCTTCTCACAGAACATACACTAAGCATGGAGTAGAAGAGAACGGCAGGATTTAAAAAACAAGATACTGTAAAAGCCAAGGCTATGACTGACACAATATATAATTAGCTGCAGTGTAATCTAGTCCAACACTTAGATAAGAATAAACATGACATGTTAACATTTTTCTTGCAATGGTTCTCTTTCTAATATGGACAGATAACTATCTTGGCTAACTATGAGCACCACCACAGTGAATCAGACGGACTGCCCCGACGTGAAGGTTCCTGTCCCTCTCTTCTTCACCATCGGTGTGGTGAGCCTGGCTGAGAATCTGCTGGTTGTGGTGTCCGTCATACTCAACAGGAACCTCCACTCCCCCATGTTCTGCTTCATCTGCAGCCTGGCAGCCTTCAACACCATGGCCAGCCTCACTAAGACCTGGGAGACCCTGATGATTGTGTTTGCCAACGTGGGCCAGCTGGAGAAGAAAGGTTCCTCTGAGATGAAACTGGATGATGTGATGGACTCCTTGCTGTGTATGTCCTTCGTTGGCTCCATTAGCAGTTTCCTGGCTATTGCTGTGGACCGGTATGTATGAATGGCTTTGATTTGCACGTTTCCAGCATTTTTAAACCATATGCTTCAAAGAATGAGGGGTGGACTTGCATCTGTGATGGTATACATTTATTCCACCCCACTAATACACCAGAATCCCGTTGCAAAGCAGTTTAGTTCCATTTTACTGCTGTGCTCTTTAGCTTCTCTGTGGACTGTGGACCCTACAACCAATTATCCTCTGCTCATATTTAAATTCATCAGGCCTCACTAACTAGGACTCTGGGGAGAATTTGGTGAAAGTCTGAACTTTCCTCAGGGCTCTGCCTCATAGATCCAGAGCTCATTTAAAGCCCACTGCAATATTGCATGCACGCTTTACCAGAAGGACTGTAAGTGTCACTTTCTAGTAGTACCTGGTTTACAATATGTTACACCTTCCACACAGCCACTCATTTCAGATCATGCGAGTATGGTATACAAATATGAAGTGACTCTAAACATGCATGAAATTCATTCATCAAATTATCCATAGTTGCTAAATGTGTCTCTCCAGTTTGCCGGTGAGGCATAGATTTTGACAACAAGCTTAATGAGATTTCAGTTGGACCTTATACACATTATTTATGCAGTGTACAGCACAAGTGTAACACAAGGCCAAAATCTTAACTGAGCATATAATAGAATCACTTGTTTTTCTTTCCAGCTACATCACGATCTTCCATGCTCTGCGATACCACAACATCATGACTATGCGGCGCACAAAGGCTATCTTGGGGGTAATCTGGATAACATGCGGGGTGTCAGCCGTGCTCATGGTGGGGTTCTTCCAATCCAAGTTCATCATGATCTGCTTTGTTGCCTTCTTTGTCGTCTCCTTGGCAATTATCTGCTTCCTCTACTTCTACATGTTCATGATGGCACGCATCCATGCCGGAAAGATTGCTGCCCTGCCCAGCAGCAGTGGGGGGAAGTTTGGCCGCCAGCGGTGGAGGGGCAGCAGCATGAGAGGGGCCCTGACTCTGACCATCCTGTTTGGGGCGTTCGTTGTGTGTTGGACGCCGTTTTTCCTCCACCTCATTCTCATCATGGTGTGCCCCATGAACCCGTACTGTGAGTGTTACCGCTCCCTGTTCGAGCTGCACATGGTGCTGATGATGAGCCACGCCGCCATCGACCCGGCCATCTACGCCTTCCGCAGCGCCGAGCTCAGACACACCTTCAGAAAGATGCTGCTCAGTTCAGACTGTAAGCAGCGATCATAGAGAACATCTATTGGCACCTTTTGTTTATCCAAAAGCGCAGTTGCTCTTTACGTGCACACTGCTCTAAATTCATTTGTTGCATATATTCAGTGTTGCGAAAGCTATTTGAGGGCATAGCTTTGCAAGCCACCAACATGTATTCACACAGGAAGAAGTTGAACTACAGCAAAGCTACCCTAGACAAATGAAGTTCGGCTAACTAAAGAACCCTTAGATGCACGAGTGACTGGACCCTACACTCTTAAGTGGGTCAAAAAGGACCCGTATTAGAATAATATATGTTTTTTTATGCCATTTTTGTCATTTTGATTAAGAAAAATCACTTGTATAATATTTAGTATTATATTTTGGTTCACACTAGAAATATTTTATATTAAATTACATTTTGAAAAAAAAATTATATTTTGAAAAAAAAACGAAATTCCATAGAAAGTGCATGCGGGTCATTTTTGACAATTTTTGATAATTTCTTAAAATTTAAATTTAAAATTTGAATGGCATGATATCCAAAACATGTTTTTTGAGTAATAGCTGGAATATGAAATGATACAAAAATGTAATTACAAAGATACTCTAAGAAAACCACCTCACCGGGTCCAAAGACCCACTTATGCATCTAAGGGTTAAATAAAATAAACGAGTTTATAACAAAATGCCTTGTTCACAGGTCATTAATTATTATTTATTTAGGGACAACAAACAATTGACATATAGAAGGAATGGTAAAAAGATAAGTAGGCCTACAATTTGTTATGCTCCAAAATAGTTTATAAGTTAACTACACAAAATTGTAATGTAACTACTCGAATCACCGTGCAAATATAAATTCTGTTGAAATACTCCTAGATTATATCTAATACACTTAGATATAAAACAATAGATGTGACATTCCATAATGTATTGCTGTTCAAAGACGGAACATTATGCTAGCAATCTATGTTGAAGGGCCTCAGGTTTGTTTTTGTAATCATTGTATTTATCTACCAACATATTGATAAATATATGAAATCAAAGTAATGAGCCAAAGACAACGGTACCTGCCTAGAATGAACCAAAAGCACAAACAAAACAATTCAATAATGAAGATAAATTCATACTTAGGCGTATATTTTGCAGACAATGCTCTTTTTTGTGTTTTCACCCTAATCTGTGGGATCTGTCTTTGGTAGCCTAAATAGTGGTGCAGTGATGAATTATTTTTGTAGGCCGACCCAAAAGTTAGCATTTGAAACTCCCTCGACATAAAGCAATGGAATTTTTCCCTTCTATTTTGGCATATTGCAGAAACTAAGAGGACGTTTATGTTATTTCCACATGATATTCATCAGAGAAATTTCCACCAACAACACCACTTGATGATTTTTGTAGCGAAAATGCAAACCAGAAGAAAAAAGCTCACATATGACTATAAACAAACTACATCACTGTGACATCAAGTCACCAGCGCTTAGCTGAAGGCAGAGATGGCAAAAGTACACACATCCTTTACTCAAGTAGAAGTACAGATACTTGTGTGTTTAAAAATACTCTGGTAAAAGTAGAAGTACTGACTAAACTTCTATACTCAAGTAAAAGTAAAGAAGTATGGGCTTCGAAATGTACTTAAAGGTGACATGTCATGCTTTTCCGGTTATTACCCGTCCCCTTGTTGTTATGAAGGTTTTTATGCATGTAAACGGTGTGCAGAGTCACAACCCTCAAAGTACACCATGTAGCGAGTAAAACTCTAACACAGAAAATACCTCCCCAAAACGCCTCGTTGGAGATACGTCACTGTCCATTTGATTCTTCTGGGTACATCATGATGTCATGTCGTCCCCGGAACGAAATGGACCAATCCGTGGAGCCGTTACGTTAAGACCCCGCTGATTGGTCCAAATTGACCAATCCACGGACTTCCTCACACACACACACATACACACTCAGTGCAAGCAGCTCTGCTGATTTCTCCTCCCTGGCTGCAGGCTGATAACAGACAGTTGGGATCGCGGCAAAATTCTCTCTGCAGACCCGTTCTCTCTGCAGACCCATTCTCTCTGCAGACCCATTCTCTCTGCAGACCCATTCTCTCTGCTGACCCATTCTCTCCGCAGACCCATTCTCTCCGCAGACCCATTCTCTCCGCAGACCCATTCTCTCCGCAGACCCATTCTCTCCGCAGACCCCTTCTCTCCGCAGACCCGTTCTCTCCGCAGACCCGTTCTCTCCGCAGACCCGTTCTCTCCGCAGACCCGTTCTCTCCGCAGACCCGTTCTCTCCGCAGACCCGTTCTCTCCGCAGACCCGACCCGTTCTCTCAGCAGACCCGTTCTCTCCGCAGACCCGTTCTCTCCGCAGACCCGTTCTCTCCGCAGACCCGTTCTCTCTCCGCAGACCCGTTCTCTCCGCAGACCCGTTCTCTCCGCAGGACCCGTTCTCTCCGCAGACCCGTTCTCTCCGCAGACCCGTTCTCTCCGCAGACCCGTTCTCTCCGCAGACCCGTTCTCACTGCAGACCCGTTCTCTCTGCAGACCCGTTCTCTCTGCAGACCCGTTCTCTCTGCAGACCCGTTCTCTCTGCAGACCCGTTCTCTCTGCAGACCCGTTCTCTCTGCAAACCCATTCTCTCTGCAGACCCATTCTCTCTGCAGACCCGTTCTCTCTGCAGACCCATTCTCTCTGCAGACCCATTCTCACTGCAGACCCATTCTCTCTGCAGACCCGTTCTCTCTGCAGACCCATTCTCTCTGCAGACCCATTCTCTCTGCAGACCCATTCTCTCTGCAGACCCATTCTCTCTGCAGACCCATTCTCACAGCGTTTATCAACCTTTTTCTTACTCAATATCAAGCCACACTTATTGTTTTTACTTCGGCTGTGACTTTGTGTGTGCTCAGGATGAGTTTGGCTGTGTTTCGCTGTGTATCGCTAAACAACGAAATAACACCTCCACGGAGCTCAGCGCGATTCACAACGTCCCGACCAATCGGAGCACACTGGGCTCACAGGGAGGGGGGGGCAAGAGCTGCAACGAGCCGTTTAGTGGAGAGAGTGAATACTGCTGAATACACATACTTTACAGAGATGCTGTATGCGAAACCAATGTGAGTTTGGAAAATTGAACAATGTAAATCTATTCTAGTAGACCTCAACAATGGAATTATGATCAGTGGAAATGGCCATGACACGGGACCTTTAAGTAAAAAGTACCCATAACTACCAGCTGTTTTAAAGAGTAACTGACCTCCCTTTATATTAATAGAACAATAAATATCTTCTATTTCAAATGGTAATAATGTCATTGTTAGCTAATGAATGCTTCAACACTGAACAACCACCGTTTAGAATACAGCAAAGAAAACAAAGTGGGAAGGGAAGAAAACGCCTAGGATACACTGTAGATTATAGGGTGACTACCTCTTCGGAAACACAACAATTATTATGGTAAAAAACTGAATTGAAGTGAGTTATATGGTGAACTTTATTTAAATGTGTGTGATTGTTACGTCCCCACTAAGGGGACTAAGTGGTTCTCAACTGGTCAGGCCTCGGGACCCACTTTTTCCTTAGTCAATAGATCGCGACCCGAAATTTTGAACCACTCAAATCTATTCAACAACAAATCGTACAGTAAAATATACTCTTTTCAGCATACATTATTAATTAAAGTGAAGTACAGTGCATATATCCCTTCACAGAACTAAAGTATGCTTTTAAATAAGGTTTAATGAGATGATGGAATCAAAGCTGAACTATATAACATAAAAAGGCCCACATGCTGAAAACCCAACCCCACAAGGGGGGTCTGGGGGGATTCTCCCCCAGGAGATTTTTTGAAATACTAACATATAAACTACCCATTCTGGTACACTCTGAGAAGAAAATAAATAAATATATTACTACCCGACATATTCATAATATTTTATGCCATTGTTTGTTTTTCACTTTGTCCTGACAGCTGAACTTGCTGCTCCTCACAGAGAGAAGAGCAAAGAGTCTGTGTGAATTACTTTAAATTGTGGGTAAGGGTAGATAGCCCCCATTGTTCTGTGACCTGTCAATCATCAAACCGGGGGTCATATTTCATTATGTGTTCATTTGTATCTGAAGTTGTACCCATGGATGTATAAAGAATAGTTCTACCGCTAAGTTATTCTCCGTGGGGACTTCCGGCAACAATCTTGATTCTGATTGGCCAGAAGACTCATCAGCAAAGATGTTTTATTGAGAAGATGATCACTACGTGACAGAAGTTTTCAAAACCGTTCATGGTCTCCGATACTTCCAGTTCAACGCCTACTGCATGCACAGCGTTAGAAAATCGGGCCTTCAAAATAAAAGTTTAACTTTTTTTCCCCCCCCAAAAAAAGAAAAAAGAAAATATTTATTTAAAAAGATATATATTTTCTTCACTCACACATCTGCGACCCACTTGAAACGGGAGGAGGAGGAGGAGGAGGAGGAGGAGGAGGAGGAGGAGGAGGAGGAGGAGGAGGAGACAAAGGAGATTGTGCCTAACTAAATAAATAAGTATAACAAAACCAGGCCTGTCTCTACATCTATCCTCTGAAACCAAAACTCAAACAAAAACCCTCACTAACTAACAATCCGCTAACCTAGTGTGTCTAACATTAGTTACCTACGTGATGAGAAATGTACAGGGTACCCCAGACTTACCTAACTCCTCCACCTCTCAACACACACACATTCACAAAGGTCAGAAAAAACAAAGTAGTATCAGTTTCTAACAAGAGTCAAATTCAGGCTCCTCAGTCAGCAACAGGCCCAGGGTGAGAGAGAGGGAGAAAGCTTCTTGGGTGCCTCCTATACACTCAAAGAAATAACTCATTGGATTAACTCAATTTTATTGTTGGCAGGTTTTCCATCCAATAAATATATGTGGCACAAACTCAAACTAATGGCATCCATGCAGTATAATGTAAATGAGTTAGTCCAACTCAAATTTTTCAAATAGAGTTTAAGTAAAATGATAACATTACCTTTATGAATTTAAATAATGCTAGTCCACCTAAATCCTATTTAATTAATTGAAAATGAAATAATGAGGTTAAATATAATTTAATAAAAATGTGTTACACATGATAGAAAACATGGTTTAGTTTTTTTTATTTTTAAATTCACATTATTCAAAACAATCCTCCATTCAATACAGTCTTTTTAAAATGAATGAATTCACACTGAAAGATGAAAAACATTTCTGAAAGATAATACCATTTTTAAAATGGCAGAGAAATGGAACTCCTATAATTAACTTACAAATCTCCCTTTGCCAAATACAATGAATACAATATAACAGGGGTATGCACTGCTCTTCTAACAGGACAATAACACATAACATAAAGAGTGCACTGCAAACACCAACATATGGAAATAGTGTTACAGTGTGTTGAAACAAATACAGAAAAGCACAGAACAAATGATTGATATAACGGCTCAATCTGCTCTGACTAGGAAACTCGTGAATAAAATGACAACAATGAACTCATGAGTCACTTCTTTTTCACATTTCAATCGAACAACTTGATCTTCAGACTTTCGATTTTACCATTCAGCTTGTGCCCATCCAGATTCATCACTACCTTCTGCATGAACTCGAAGGTGTGTTTGAGGTTGTCTGGAAAGCTCAAATCCAGGGCATAAATAAGTCCCAATAGCATGACAAACCCCACAATCACGCTGCCCAAGTTGTCCATGACTATATTGCCTTCGATGACAATTCCCACGTCCTCTGGCTGCCCATCCACATCTCTTTGAAGTGTGTATATGCCCATGACTGTGTTTGCCATGTCCCTCTTGGCATCTTCAGAGGCAGAGGCCTGAACAAAGACACAAGCATACAACACATGTGTTAACTAAAACCTGAATTACTACATTTTATAGAAGCAGATTTACTTATGTGGCTCTCCTAATTGATCAAAACAGTTTTAGACTAACCCTCTGGTATCACTCAAATGTACTACCCTATTTGGCCACTCAGGATAAAAATGTCCACTTTCAAAAACTTGAATGATAAAATGATATGATACAAATATTATATTTAAATATTTTTCCCCCACACTTTTTGGGAAGTGTGGGAACATTTTTTAAATGGACAATTAGGGTAATTTGTACAGTGTATTCGAGACCGATTAGAAAAATTGAAATTCCAAAAAGTATCTAGAAAAAACACAAAATCATTATAGCCAAATCTGATGTGAAAAATTACCAATTTGGACAAAAATGTCCGAGTGATACCAGAGAAGGTTAGGACCTCCAACACAGAACTAAATTAAGCTTGTAAGAAAATGTTTACATAAATAAGTTATAAAGATATATTCCTGTATGTTCTGTTTGATTATCAACGTTATCTTATTTATTAATTCAGGTATTATTTGTTTACATCCCTACTTAATAATGTAATTTGTTGTTATTCCTGTAGTTAATTATGCATTTACCTACTTATTTCGATATGTATTTGATTATTTATTCTTTAATAATTTATTTCCTTGTTATGTGATTATGTAATTATTCCTTTAACAATTTAGTAATTGCTGCATTCACATACCTTTTTAAACATGAATCTATTGATTAATATATTTCAGCATTTATTTATTATTTTATTTATGTATTTATTCAATTATTTATAAGTTCTTACATATGTATTCATGTCCATATTTATTTATTCATTTATAGATGTATTTATATATAAATGTAAATATTTATTTCAGCATTCATTTATTATTTGTATTTATTTCCAGATATATTCATGTTTTAATTCACATTTGTATTTATCAATTGTATTCCTATGTTAATTTATAGATGTATTTATATCTGTATAAATGTATTAATTCACTTTTTTCTATATTTATTTTAACACTTGCCCGATGAAATTACTTCTGTATCTATTTATTATTATTTTTTTATTTCTGTATTTATTCATTCTTACATATATTCATTCCTATATTAATGTATAGATTTATTTATTTCTGCATGTATTTATGATATGTGATAAGATATTTAGATGTAAGCAGGGATAGGGTTGTGTGCCATAGAATTTTCTTATTATAAATGTAAGTAATGGTGGTTATAATTGTGGGTAACACTGTTAACCAATACATTGAAAACATATTGTGATAAACATACCTGATACTCCTTAAAAAAAGAGTCTGGATCCTCGTTGAGGTAGATCGCGATGCTTCGCAGGATGCACCCCCTCTTGATGTGGATGTTTTCAAACTAAAGCAGGGGCGATAAATCAAAGACAATTAAGCACAATGCATGTGCAACAGAGCAGGTAGTTTACAACGTAGAGGGCTGTATCTGTCGTGTGTGTCCCTAAGCAGGACTCCTTACACCTACATTTCCACAATAAGCTATTGCCTTAAAAACACTATAAAAGCAGACAATTTCTTAAATGTGTTCATATGATCATGGACAAAAACAATACAGTGAAAAACGAGGTTCTCTGCATTTATACTAACCGAATCTGATATTGCAAGGGCTTCCTTGATTTTGTGCCCCTTCACTCCTCCTTTGGTCTTGAAGATCTTCAAGAGCTTGTCTGAGAAGTGGTCCAGCTGCCACATGAACTTTGATTGAAGTGGTGATGTTGTGATCCTCAAAAACTCCGCATTCACCTTAAAAATATTATTAACAAGCACAATACAACCAATTGTTACTTGTTTATTAGAATCACAACCATGCAAGGATGTAGACATGAATCACAAAAGACAATAATAAAAGACTGTCAACAAATACAAATATGTACTTACTTCACTCTGCTGAAACAGAGCAGGCCATCTGCATTTGAAGTCCCCTATCAAAGGCCTTTGCTCCACAATCTCAAGGCGTCTGTGGGAGAAGGTTTTTTCCATTTTTGCTTTTATCACCACTTCATTGTCACGCTTTTTCAGTTCTGACAATAAGGCAATTCTCTCGTTCTCCAAGCTTTCTGTGGTTTCGCCTTTTGGGTGCAGAGGAATGTAGTTTACTTCAGCTTTTCTTGGTTTTTTTTATGTTTGCTGCAGCTTTGCCTTGGCCTGTTTTCTTGTGCTTTAAGGAGTTCACAAGGATTTCAGGATGTCCAAGACGGCCAAGCTTTGTACGATAGTTTTGCATTTTGTACTTAAGAGACTGTTTCCACCCCCCAAATCCTGTCTTGGATCCTAGCTGCCCCAAACAAGGGTGGGCCCTCGTCAACGCTGCAGCTACCTCTTCACACTGATAGTCTTTCGGATATTTTGTGAATTTGATCATTTCTTGGGCTAGGCCATCAAGAATGACTCCTTTCAGCTTTAGGCCAGGCTGGAAGTATGTACCAGTTGTCTCAAACTCTGCATTCTTTAGATGAAGCTCAAATTCAGCCTCGTAGGTGAGCTTAGGAACCACAAAAACTGTGGGCCAGGATAACAATTGTGAGGCCTGAGCTTCAGGGGATGGATGCGGGGTTGACGTATACACCATATCATCACTGCAGCATGAGGCTATTGATGATTCAGGGATTAGAGGCTCTGAGCTTCCAGTAATTGAGGTCTTATCAAATGAGTCAACTGTGTACAAAGTGATGGAGGGCTCAATATTTGACAATATAGGAGAGTAAATTACTTTCAGTGTGCTTTTATCCTGAATTTCAGACACTGATGTAAGATTCATGAACTCGTTAAAGTCAACATCCATGTATTGCAGACGGAAGTCCTCTTTCAATTGAAGAGATGTCTTGACAAATGTGTGCAGTTCTTCAACTGTTGCTGGGATTCCCGAATCCAGGGTCAGTTTTCTAGAGTCAGACTGGTCGGCAAAGATGATGCGCAGAAGCGCCCGACCTGCCATTATGGAACACCTTTTAATCTAGAGCAGAAACAAGGTGAAAGAAACACATTAGGATTATATCAAAGATGAACATAAAAATGGTTTTACAGTTTTTGTCAGAGCCTGCTATCCAGAGCTCAGACTATTTAGGTTTAAAATGATACTCACCTTTAACAATGATGAATCTTTTCAACATTACCATGCGCAAACTCCCAACCATGTAGTCAACAAGGGGATAGGGGTCTACCAAGTCAGCAAGCTCAATAACGGCAACCTCTGTATTGGGCGAGGCAGACAGCTCAAAAGCACCATAATGCTCTCTGTACCAAGCACATGCGTCTTTTACCAGAAAACACAACTTCTCCTTAACAATGCAAAGTTTAATGATCTCATGGAATTTAGGCAGTCCATCTGCAGATCCGTGTACAATAATCATCCCCTCGCAGTAACGTATACCCAAGCTAGACACATTGTTTGCCATATGAACCTCAGTCACATCTGGGAAACTTTGTTTCAGTGTAGACACGACTCCCTCATTAAGGACATCAACAGGCAGGATTGAGACATGTGTGACCTCCAAGGATGACTTCTTGACACTGGAGGAATGTGTGTGATAGGCAAGCATGAACTGGTGTTTAGTAGCTAGTGAACGAGGTATGTTCTTAAAGCAATTGGTGTGACGAGCAACCTGCTTGAAGAAGCTATGTTTAGCCTCAAATCTCATTGTCCACAGTACAATTAGAGGCCCGAAGCAACGAATCATTTGCGGATAGTGCTCTAAAAAGTGATGTTTTGGTAAGAGCTTTACATGTGGAAAGAGTTCAAGATAGCGCTGCCTATGATCATAGATCTTGGCTTCAAGATAAGCAATGGTCTCATCTGTGTGAACAGGGGCCACAACCAACTCAACTATGTCCTTAAGATCTAGAATTAGCTGCCACGCTGGTTCATCTTCTGGTAAAATGTGCCCAATCACAAAGGGAAGCAGTCTTATTAAGGTCCAGTTTTCATGCGCATTGCCACCTATTGTGTTTCTAGATGTGAAAGAGCGTGGTATGGCATGGGGGCGATTGGTTCTGTCCCCCCATTTGTACGGAAATGTCTGAATCAATGTGTTGAGCCTTTCAAAAGTGAAGTATTTTTTGGAGATCAACAAACTCATACAACGAGCCAGTTCAACTGGTACAACACCTTCAAAAAGGTCGTGCACAATGTCAGGAGGATAACCAGTAGTTACATGAAAATGGGAAAGGTGCTCTGTTAAAACACACTGCTTTTTTACACCACAGCAAATAGTTGCATTCTCCTGAGCAGACTGGACATGAACATCATGGATGTCTCTTGTTCTCAGTTGGAAAGCACCTGACTGGACATCCTTAGTCTGAAAATCTGATTTGACTCCAATACAAAACCTGCATACTGACCCAGCTGAAAAACTCTCAACAAATCCCCCGAGCCCATGGGCTCCAAGATTGTCAGCTATAACACACTGGACAGAACCTTTAACAAACTGACCAAGCTGAGATATAAATACACCGTGCTGTTCTAATATGCTTAAGTCTTGCAAGAGAGGCTCCAACACTTTTCCATAGCCATAGGTCTTAACATCATCAGATTTGCATAGAACAGCTAAATAGATTGAGTTTAGTGTTGAATGGGAACCTGGTGGCAAATTACCCAAAACCCAATATACACCACAAAGTTTGTGTGTCTTTCGAGATGTCCCAAGAGGGTTACAAATCTCAAAATCATCAACATAAAGATTTACAGAGATTCTCAAACCTTCATCAGAAAAAAACGAATTCTGTTTATAGTACTCACCATCTCTTACAGTTCTGTACTCTTGGGGAACAGCCAATAGCCGCTGTTGCGTTTCAATATGTTCAAGGACACCTTTATGAGAGAGCAAATGTTGCAAAGACTTTAACAGAGGGATATATTGAAATGTCCTATTCCTCTGGGCATCTAGTATGTACTCAACCGGCTCTAAAACACCAAAATGAGATGTATAGTACTGTGTACGTTTATATGCTGTAGCAAGAGGGCCATCCTTTGCAATAGCTGTGGCCAATGGACTAGAATTGCATAGAGCAGTGGAAAGCTCACCAACTACTGAATCTTCAACCTGTAGTTTATGGCTCTGTAATACATCAGAAACAATAGCTCTAGTGACAGGCAAAGATGATGTACTTAATATGTAGTGAAGTTCAGAAAGGACTTCATCAATAACTGTCTTTGGAATGTGAACAATATTTTCCAACTTCAATAAAATGCATGCAATTTTTTCTTCGATTAAATTTGGAAGGTGTATTTCTGAAGCATCACCACAACTTAGTGTTTCATATTCCTGGTCTATATCGACAGACTCCGTTGGACCAACTGCAGAACTGTGTGACTGATCCAACTCACCACTTGTACTGACAACATTGGCTATAAAGTCTTTAAGTGAATGTTGTCTGTGTTTCCTATTTTTGTGTGTGTTGAATGTACTGTAAATGTTAGTTTTAAATGTGCATCCTAGAAACATACATGGTACAGTTTCATTATGCCTGAGATGTCCATTAATATGTTGGAAGAAATCTTTTTCTGTTAAGTCTCTACGTGAGCACACATGACACTTAAATGTAGGTAATTCTACTGGCTTTGGTGTTAGCTGTTTAGCATGAGTTTTGTATGTGTGATTTAAAAGTTTACTCCATGTGTCAAACGAACATGGGCAATCAGTATATGGACATGGATAGCGACAACTGCCCCTTAAATGTGCATGTGTCTGCCGGAAATGTTTTAACAACAAATACCTGCTAGCTAGTTCCAAACTGCAGTGTTTGCCACATGCATAACCTGAAAAAGAGAAAAAAGAGAATTAGCAATTGACACTGAACAACTGACAATGTCACAGATCAGCTTATGCAAGTAATGTGAAAGTAGCCGTGTACTTACCATAAATAAGAGGTTGCCCCAAGATGCTTGTTAATGCTGATCAAACTGCAAAAGACAACATAAATATATTAGAGGTGTGATTAAAATGCTTATATATTTGAATTTTCACAGACAACACATAATTGCCTAAGATTGCACAACCCAAAAAAAAAATGATAACAGATCACACTTTAAAATTAAGAGTCTAGTAGACATGTTTTATAAAGCAGGCCTACGTTTCTGCACAACTCTGGGTGCCTGCTTGTGAGTGAGGTAACCCATACAAGATTCACATATATATATTATCTCATTATTTATATTAAATATTTGGCAGTAAAAAACTAAACTCAACTGAACTCCTACAGAAACGAGTGGCTCCGCCTGTCCTCCTCTGCCTGCACTAAGGCCAGGAGAGAGATGGACAGACCTGCTGAGCTTTATGATAGAAAATGGCGGCGCTTACTCTTTGCATTTTTTGGTTGAATTTAAACTGAATTTCGGTGTACTGTGTTCAATGACAATAACGTTAAATCGAATGTAATATAATCTAATGATCTCCATTATCCAGTATTCAATGCTAACCGTATCTAGCAAGCTAGCTAACAAACCAGTTATCCAGCTAGCTAGCTTGCTGCTTTACCTCGTGCACTTGAATTACTCTTTGCATTTTTTGGTTGAATTTAAACTGAATTTCGGTGTACTGTGTTCAATGACAATAACGTTAAATCGAATGTAATATAATCTAATGATCTCCATTATCCAGTATTCAATGCTAACCGTATCTAGCAAGCTAGCTAACAAACCAGTTATCCAGCTAGCTAGCTTTACCTCGTGCACTTGAATTACTCTTTGCATTTTTTGGTTGAATTTAAACTGAATTTCGGTGTACTGTGTTCAATGACAATAACGTGACATCTAATTTAATATAATCTAATGATCTCTACTATCCAGTATTCAATGCTAACCATATCTAGCAAGCTAGCTAGCTTGCTGTTTAGACCCAACTAAAAACGGAGCAAAATATAACACGGTGGTTTCAAATATTCTTGTCGATATAATGAAAAGGCATTAGGCCTACTTGGAAACAGGGAACATTCTAAACTACTAGAAAAAACAAATACTTACCAAATAATAGACTTTCCACCGTCAGTTTCACACCGTCAGTGTTAGACAAAAGGCGGCAAATGACAGAACGGATCTTGTGCATGCGCAAAGGTGATGTGCAAAGGGGCGGTCCCAAATGAAAACAATTCATTTTGAGTTGCTCTGTCTTAAATACATTTAATAAGTGAATTGATTAATGTAATTTGTGTTACACTAATGAACTATACTTAGGTTTATTTCTTAAATAAAAATATTTAAGTAAAGTGAAACAATTATTAATGTGTCAAGTCTAAGAAGGGCTTGAATCGTTTTTTTGAGTGTATGGTCGGCCCTGGCTGCTGATAGGCCAGCTGAGGGTGAGAGGATCCAATCAGCCGTCAGACTCAGGTGCACAGGCAGATACCGATCAGCTGCTGATTAGTTGTAGAGAAGACTGGGGCTGCATCTCAGGTCGATTAAATGGAATCCTTGCGTCCCTCACTTGCGTCGTTTCCCTGTGACTAGTCCCTTCCACCAGGGAAGCATGGAGAGACGCAAGGAAACCACGAGAAGCAGGGAAATTAGTTTTAAGAGCAATGGGACGTCCTTTCCTCCGGAGCGTCACGTGAAGCGACGTCCGTTTGATGACGCCGCACAGCTGATCGTCTGACAGCAGCTCTGTCCCCGTTGTTTTCACAAACACCCCCTCCTCTGTTAGCACACATTTACTGACATATACATTTGTATCATTTGTAGAGCCAAATAAATAAAATTAAATAAGAACTCATCCTCAAAAAAAATAAACGCCATTCTTAAAATGTATAAACGAAAAAAACGATCATGAAAATGTTTCCAATAAATGAATAAAATGATTTTTGACCACTTTGTTGTTCAGATATATCAACCCAGTCTCACATCTAAACGTGTAATAACTACGTTGGTCCACAACTTGGGAAGTATTTCTACAAAAACACCTCTGAAATTTGCTGGCGTCTATGTCATGTGATCTTCAAATTTCTCCCTGCAGAAAAAAAAAACATGGCCGAACTTCGTTTTATTCTCGGTGGAAAATGCCTATTTTAAAGTTACTTTGGCCATTAAAATGCGTTTTGATGTCATTTGATGCGAGAAATATGAGTTGTTATTTCAGATTATGTGTGCAGTGGATGCACATGATCTTTAGTTTACTAGTTATTACGAAGATTACTTCAGGAAATTGCGTCCATAACGTTTTCATTATTACCAAGGTGGTTGCTAGGGACGCTGCTATCGATATTATTTATGTTATGTTGTGTAACTGTTTAATGGTGTTATCTGTATTGCTACCCCCTTCCCCGTCAATGTATAGTGTTGGTCCACAGCGAAAACATATTAGTTTAACAAAATCCGTATCTAAAGATACGTGATTTTCCCCTGTGCAATTCCAGTCTCACATCTCACAGCACATCGTCATTAACAAATACCGGAAACAGACCGAAAACTTTTTTAAAAATAAAATAATACTTTATTCCGAGTGTGCTTGCTTTTCTCTTTGAAAGTCATCACATACCGGCATTGTAATACACGGTTCGGCTGCATTCAATATGACATATCTGCCGTAGTTCTGTATTTATAGAGCCCTGATGAGAAGACTTCTAGACAAACATGAGGAACTGAAAACGTGACGTGGATCATAAATATATCAGCCATTAAACAACATCTTACATTTCTTTTCACACAATACGTCTCCTTGCAGTATCAACACTAATTCGGCTGACTTTTATATTTGATCCAATTGGTAGATAGGCTGTATTTACACCATAACGGTGCAGAGCTGATATAAAGGGACACCTAGTGGTTAAAGCATGTTATTGAATTTCATTATTTTTATTATTAGATATTAATAGGATCCCTATAAAGTATATTAATTACCCGTTATTCTCTACTAATAGTTCATTAAAGACTGTATATAATGACTATTTTGCACATCCCTTTCAAGATTTCATGATTTTCTAAGGTTTATTGACATATCATATAGGCCTACACAACTATGGTGTAGTTATGCATTGAATGACAAACTTGGGACGCAGGTTCCTCAATAGTGCATTACAAGACATCTATCAATATGTGTGCATACCTCCAGCAATGTTAACTATATGTTGAAGCATTTATTTTTAACTGATATTATACATAATGTATTATACTCTTATAAGATGTATGTAGATATTTAATCTCCGGTATTGAACAATCAATAAATAAAGAACACAGAATTGTTGAATATAAAACACAGAATTTGTGTGATTATACTAAATGATTTACAAATAAACACCACTGCATATTTAACTGTTACACATGCTGATGTAACGCAAATGTTCCAACTTGAGATCAATAAAGTATATCTTATCTTAAGCTGATCGATGGCTATACTGCCATATTTGCAAAATGTGCCTCTGAACCTTGACAAGTGCATGTTTCAGGCTTATCAATTAATGTAATGTAATGTAATGTAATGTTAACAATTAACAACAGGGGTCACAAACATAAGACCAGCTGTTAAATAAAGCTCTTCTGACCTTAGCTGGCATGTGTGTATATATATTAATGCTGCCCATTATGGGCACAAGCAATTTTCACCCATTTATTAATTATATGTTTTAAATGTGAGTGTTTCCTACCCCCTAAACCTCCAGGGATGTACACAGTTTAATACTGGCAACTTCTTATTATGGGAAATACGAAAACGTCTTTTAAAACTACAACTCCCAGTATAGACGTGCCATAGATAGAAAACATGTTGCGAAACAGAATAGCCAGCATGTGTAGTTCTGGGGACGGGGTGGGGGAGGGGGGGACGCGGTGGACCCGTTCAAATCCAGTTTTGGACAGTCTGCCGTGATTCCATCCCATTTCAAGTGCTGTTCGAGGCTCGGCGTAACCCTCGGAGCACACTCTCCAATCACAGAGCTTGAGGACTATCACGGGGTAGTCCAAACGATAGCTGGGGATTCTGGGTAGTGTAGTGTCTTCTGCCATCCTTTACTCCGAAAAAACATTTGTTTCTCCGAATCGAAGGGGAAAAATACAAAAGCATTGCACACAATTTAAACCAATCAATGTTGTGTAATTAACAAGGATAATCTGGTGTTTTTTAGTCGATGAGTAGTGCAGATATCACTGTAAAATCAATCGACAGTAAGGGGAATACTTACTTCCGGGTGTACAATTCTCCGTTATCCAATGAGAATGAACGCTCACATTGCCTTTAAGGGCAGTCGACACAAACGAACGCCGTGCTTCCATGAGCGTCCATAGAAGCATATGGACATCCCGGAAAGCTGAAAATGGACGCTAAGGGCCCCCCCCTTGCGTTGAAAATGGACGCTAAGGCCCCCCCCCTTGCGTTGGAAAAAGCCGACAGGGGACTTACTTGACATAACGTCAACATAGGCCGACCTGGGAGTGATGATGTGTTGGTCTGTAAAATGCCCAAAAGTAAAAGAATGGGAGATAAATATCCCAAAGTCTCCACATTTTATTATATTTTTAATGTGTTTCTGGTCCTCTTTCAGTTGAGACAGTGTAGATGAAGGATGTGTCAGGATGTAGAACTCCTGTGTGAACATTGGATAAAGCCAGGTTCATATTCTTGTTTCATGTTGTTGACATATTAGAGTCAAAGGTTTGCACAGAGCGAAATATCTTTGTGTTGCGCCATAAAACAGAAAATACTGCATTAAAAAAGTAATTTCCTGCATTTTTCTTCTGATAAAGTGTGATATAAATAATGTACAGGCTTTCAGATTGCTGTAGTTCACTAAACAGAGACATTAACGACATGTTGGGTGTTGAAAATGTCAGAAAAAGTGAAAGAATGGGAGATAAATATCTCAAAATTGTATTATATTTTGTGTGTGTTTGTGGTCCCCTTTCAGTTGAGACACTGTAGGTGAAGGATGCTTCAGGAAAAGACCAAACACTGGATGTCTTACAGTCGCCAACATGTGTTTTCGAGACACTGATATTAACGGGAAAACCCTGCAGGACTCAAATGCCTCGTCTCTGTTCCCTCACTCATTTGGGAGTGATTACCCATCAGCCCCGGGGGTGCAGAGGAAAGGCAGCGTTACCCCCCGTCTGCACGTTGTTTCTCTTTCAGAAACACAGAGGACTGTTTGTATGATGCGATCACAGACACGCTGCAAACGGTGCAAAAGTCGAGTCCAGTGTCTTTGGAGTGTCTTTTTTATTTGTTATAGTTTGGGAAGATTGAAAATCGGTAGGGAAAGCCAGCTAAGTCGGTAGGCGGTAGAAACATGTGAAAAGCGGTAGACTACCGCCCAAATCGGTAGGGTTGGCAGGTATGCATCAGCTGTGCGGTGTCATCACAAACGGACGTCGCTTCACGTGACGCTCCGGAGGAAAGGACGTCCCATTGCTCTTAAAACTAATTTCCCTGCTTCTCGTGGTTTCCTTGCGTCTCTCCATGCTTCCCTGGTGAGAGGGACTAAACGCAGGGAAACGACGCAAGTGAGGGACGCAAGGAATCCATTTAATCGACCTGAGATGCAGCCAGGGAGAAGAGAGAAAAACAGGAGGGAAGGAAAACCACACAAGTACAGCCTGCCTGGCACGTAACCCAACTCAATCGTTCTTGATGCCGATCATTTCGAACATCTCCCTCATATATGGCCATGGGTGAGGGAGATTTATATCTCTGCTGCTCTCGGTCTTGTCACTAACTTCATCACCTGTCTCTGACTCTTCCTCTTCCTCCCTAACCTCCGTCTTTATTCCTCTAACTGCCTCTGCGGCCAAGTTCTGCTTTGCTCCGTTACTGGCTGGTTTGGGATAATAAGGCGCAGCAGTTGCTTCTGGTTCAGAGGATGATGGGAATAGACAGGATGGACTCGAGCCGAGTTCTCATTGGTCCCTCTTCTTTAGAGAAGACCAGGAAACGATGGATACACGGATCGTGTTCAAATCAATAGGCACGCAATGACTCTAAATAATAATGATCATAGCACCAAAAGCAGATTAAAACTAAAGTAACCAGCCTGTTTTGAAAATGTAAGAAGTAGAAAGTACAGGTATTTGTGTTCAACATGTAAGAAGTAGAAAGTACAGGTATTTGTGTTCAACATGTAAGAAGTAGAAAGTACAGGTATTTCAGTTCAACATGTAAGAAGTAGAAAGTACAGGTATTTGTGTTCAACATGTAAGAAGTAGAAAGTACAGGTATTTGTGTTCAACATGTAAGAAGTAGAAAGTACAGGTATTTGTGTTCAACATGTAAGAAGTAGAAAGTACAGGTATTTGGGTTCAACATGTAAGAAGTAGAAAGTACAGGTATTTGAGTTCAACATGTAAGAAGTAGAAAGTACAGGTATTTGAGTTCAACATGTGAGAAGTAGAAAGTACAGGTATTTGTGTTCAACATGTAAGAAGTAGAAAGTACAGGTATTTGTGTTCAACATGTGAGAAGTAGAAAGTACAGGTATTTGTGTTCAACATGTAAGAAGTAGAAAGTACAGGTATTTGTGTTCAACATGTAAGAAGTAGAAAGTACAGGTATTTGTGTTCAACATGTGAGAAGTAAACTAAAAATAAAAATATATACTTAAGTACAGTAACAAAGTATTTGTACTCCACTACTTCCCACCTCAGGCTGAAGAGGGACTCGTGTTTATTGTGACGACATTCAGTGTTTTCATTTAGTCACTTGTTAGCAAAGTGTTTATCCCCCATCATGCTTCGGATATCCATCAGTGGGGTATTAACTGATGTGTTTAATGTCCTGGAACAAAAAGGGAAACATCTATTTAGTTTTTATGAGTGCGTTTTTCAGGCGTCTTACCAAAAACACATTTTACAATCGGAAACGGGATGTTGTAAAATGCTAACTTATTTCCAGGTTTTAGGACTTGTTCCTGCACCATTCTATTCTACATGGCTTTACACTACATTAACCATTATCTTTTGTATAACAATATGTTGGTTAGTGTTCAAAGTTGCTGTTAGTGTGTGATTTGGTACGTTACCATCAGCAGACTGGACTACTGCAATGGTGTCTTCACAGGTCTCACTAAAACATCTATTAGAAAGCTGCAGCTGATTCAGAACGCCGCTGCTCGAGTCCTCACTAACACTAAGAAAGTGGATCACATCACTCCTGTTCTGAAGTCTTTACACTGGCTTCCTGTGTGTCAAAGAATAGATTTCAAAATACTGCTGCTGGTTTTTAAAGCATTGAATGGGTTAGGCCCAAAATATTTTAACGATCTCCTGCATAACTATGAACCATCCAGGAGTCTCAGGTCTTCTGAGACGGGTCAGCTTTCTGTCCCCAGAGTCAGAACTAAACATGGAGAAGCAGCGTTTAGCTATTATGCCCCGACTATCTGGAACAAACTCCCAGAATGCTGCAGGTCCGCTGCAACTTTTACACTGCAGTATGGCTTTTATTCATGTATTCTATAGCTGTTGTGTTTATTTCATTATCTTTGCTTTTTAATGCCTGTTTTTAAATGCCATGTTATAATGTGTTTCTGCTGTATTTCTTCTTACATGTCTTTTATTTTATTTTGTAAAGCACTTTGAATTGCCGTGTGCTGAAAGGTGCTGTATAAATAAACTTGCCTTGCCTCGATTTACACTTTTTGCGTAGATTGTAAAGTGACAAGTTGCTTAATTTGTCTTCAGATATTATGAAATAGCATTTAAGAATGCAGATGATCACTTCTCCTTGTTGTTAATGTTCCCATTTCCTGTACCTTTTGAGCTAAGCTAGCACAGCTAACATGTTAACAATGTTGTGCTGGTTGTAACTTATCTGTTTAGCTAACAGATCAATTATGTTGAGAGTTAATGTTACCAATCAGGATAACTTTGTCTTAATGGTATATTTGCCTATTTCCCAACTTGTTGTAGTTGTAATCGTGTTTACTCTGTAGGCTACTGTGTGTAAAGTGATGCCAGCCTCTCTGGTCTTTTTGGTAAAACAATGAAATGCTGCACAGCTGATAACCAGTTCCTTCCCATAGACAATCATGTAATGTTGCAATTGTATTTTATAGCAATTAAACTACAAGCAAGATACAGCTAAATGTAGGTAGACTAATAAACAGATCTGTACTGCCACTGAGAATGGGAACAGCAGGTTCGCAGTGTGCCAAACTTTTACACCTGGTTCTCAAATAAAGGTAGTTCAAGGCTACGGACCTTTTATTAATTTTGTGTTTAAATGTGCACATGTGACTTTCAATCTATTTGTTGAGTGTCTGAGTGTTTCTGTGTATGATTTTTTAAATTCCATACCATCTAGCTATCTTCTCTCTGCCTTGCTGATTATCTACTACCCCACTCGTTTTCTCTCAGGACATGGATGTACTCGCATTTTAAACCAAGTGTCAATCTTTATAAATAACGTTTGAAATGACCCATCTGCACCACATTCACATGGGACACATATTTCCCAGAGACTGTTTTCAAAGATCATGTTGTCATTTTTTCACATAGATCATAATCTTGAGGTTTCCATCATTCACAATTTACCACAGTTGATGCAAACAATTATATGAAGACAGCTCCGAACTTTGCCTTTTGCTTTTATTCACACTCAAATTAATAAAATACATACTTTTGTGCAACATCGCCAACACTGACATCAGTCGTTTCTCTTGCAGTTCACATTTATATTTTGCCATGAATTTACCAAAACTTAATACATGTCACTGTTATATGGGCTCACTTTACAATAACATAGGACTGATCATGCAATTACTAAGTGGGCTTCCCCTCTAGTGTAACATTACATTCAGTGTTTTTGCTGCCGTTTCTTTCGGGACAACTAAGTACTTCCCAATAAATAATAACAATGATATCATTGGGTTTTAATAAAAGCACTTTACCATGTGGGCATGTACATTTGTTTGCATATTCATATGCTCTTCTTTTGATCTCACAAATACAAAGCACTTACAAAGAAAATTAATGGGGAATACAGTAAGGCCATTACAACATGATTTTGATCCAAAAACATCTCTTGTCCCAGAGTCTTTATGCATAAGATATGCCACAGATAAATCAAAGACACAACTAATAGAGACTTGCTCTTTTTGAAATACATATTACAATGTAACACTAGAAAGAAATGTTTAGCTTCTAGCACCAACAAGGGATAACTTTAGTCATGAACAGCAGTTTCAGACGGTTGCATTTTATAACAAGGTCTGTTTAGCTTCTTAATTGGGAGGTAGGAGCGACTTACAAACACTTACAGAAAGCACTTTGAAGCTATCAATTTAAAGTATAAACTTATGGCATTTTACATTAGCCGCTTTCACACCGCAGGACTTGCCGTACTTTAGTGCCGGCACTAAAGTACGCCCCCTGGCGGACTGAATCCGCCAGGGGGCTAGTGCCAATCGCATTCACACCGCAGTACTTTCCCTGAGGCAAGATTACGCTGACGTCACTTCGTCTTCTTCTTTTCTGGGTTTACTGGCAGGCCGCAAAACCACTTCACGGCGAGTACAAAAAAAAACGAGAGAAGAAGAACTACACGGGGGAGGGGGTATAAAGCCCACCCGCTGTATGAGGCGTTTGTTTACTTTCCGACCTCAGACATGATGGAGTTCATAAGGGTAATTTACAAATAAAATACCCCATTATAACAATGGACTTTATCTTTATGTATTTATTATATATTATCCCCTCAGGCTGATTTTGGAAAAGGACATTAACCCTTGTTTGGTGTTTTTCCCTTATTTATCTAAAACAAATGACATGATAAATGACTTGTGTTTATGTGTGTAAGACTTGTGTTTCTGCCCCTGCCATTGCTGCACAAGGTTGCAACATTGTAGATAAATTCAACCACCGACACCTGTCTGCTCTCACATTCTTCTATTCTGCACATTTGGGGTGGGACACAATAAATAAAGCTTCGCCAGTTTGTTTGTTTTATTGCACAGTCAAGACATAACAATAACGGCATCACGCTGTTCCAGGTGTGTCGTATGCATGTAAATTGAAGTTAAATAAAAGTGTGAAATGTAAAATAAAGTGTAAGTAGTTTCAAAACAATGTAACAGTGGCAATATATATAGCAGCAGACACACCTTAGTGCAAGTTAGGTGTCAGTATTAAAAAACAGTGGCAATATATATATATAATAACAATAGAAAATCGTTACCACTCTTATTATTGTGGTCTTTAATTTTTTTATAATCCTGCCTGAGTTTCTTTATTTTTACCCGGCATCCGTGTGCACTGTGCACGATTCCCAGCTCAAGTAGCTTTTGCGAACATCGCTCAAAACATTTGGAGTTGGGAACTGCTTTCTGTAGAAGCTGCTACATCCCGTCCTCGGAGTAAATTGCCAGAAGCGCCGACACTTCCTCATCATTCCACCGCTCCGGTGTTGTAGTACGTGTGGTCATAACTGCTTTAAAGTACAAAAAAACTACTCGCTCAGGTGTGGATGTGGTTTTGTAGTGAGGGAAAAAATGGCTGCCAAACAAAAAAAAATTCAGAGTCTAACGGGGCGTGGTTTGCAATTCGCCCAGCCAATAGAAATAGAATAGAAATTGGCACTCTTTTATCACCAGGTTCGTACCACCTCTCTAGCAGGGACTGAAAATGGCCAAAAGAGTTCCCGGCACTGAGTAGTCCCGGCGGTGTGAACGCGACATTATTGGTACTAACGGAACTAAAGAACCAAAGTACCAGGGAAAGTCCTGCGGTGTGAATGCGGCTATTGTTTCATACAAGCACTAGCAGTACATTTCCTCTAAAATGAAAGGCAGGACACAAACTGTTTTTCTATAATGCAGTTTCAAAATAATCATCGTTTAAAATGGTCCAATCTGTCTGTTCAACTAGCCACTTTGTATACATGGAGGATACATTAGAAAGTAGTGTAACCTTCTTACATACTGTGAGGGACCCCTCTCCAGGTAATTCCTGAGAGAAGACACAGTCTTGACCAAAGGCTGTACTTGCTGAGAAGTGCAATGAACCATTTCACAAAGTGTATGTTTGATACTCTCGTATGGTTATGCTCCAGTGTCAGATTCAGTAGTTCATCCTACAAATCCTGTCATTGGTTTCATAGTCTGTGTCCCTCAGAACTTACCTGTTAGAGCGCAGATGTTGGTGAAGGCGTTCTTCAGGCTGTAACAACAGATAATCTCTTTAAAAGTCTTCCTCATCTCCTGACTCCTGAAGGCATAGATCAGTGGGTCAATCACAGAGTTGCACATGATGAGGATGAGGTACATGTTGAAGTGGGACATGAAGCACACACAGTAGAGGTTCCGCGGACATGAGATCATCAGGATCAGGTGGAGGAAGAAGGGAGCCCAGCAGACGATGAAGATCCCCAGCAGGATGGTGAGAGTGATGGCCCCCTTCATGCTGGCCCGCTGGTGGATGGAGTTGTAGCCGGGGAGCGCGGCGATGCGTTTGACATGAGAACGCGCCAACATGAACATGTGGCTGTAGAGGGAGGCCATGATGAGCAGCATAGCAAAGAACATGGAGACCAGGCAGATGATGACCGGGGTTGTGTCTGAGTAGATGATGAAGACGATCCCGCAGCCCGTGCAGAAGGTCCAGATTCCCCCGATGATGCAGCCGGCTCTCCTCACTGTCATGATGTTGTGGTATCTCAGCGCATAGAAGATAGTGACATACCTGGAGATAATAACACATAACCAAGTCACCTATGATTTCCTAAAAACCTTTGTCAATGAAATATTCAGAACAGAGGGATTACCTTGATAGAACCTTCAACATAGCGACAGCTTAGCCGACCGCTAGCGGCTAACAATGCTAACAGTACTAACAACGTGCAGACAAAGCTAACAGTGTGAACCAGAACAGAAGGGCTTACATCACATTATCTGTGATAACGCTGTCAGACGGTAGGCCTTCTGCTTTATCAGTGGTAAACACTATGTAAGAGACAACTGTTAGCTAGACACACAAGGACTCACATGCACTAACATGAATGTACAGCAAGCATGAGAAACCTGAGTAACTTTCTCTGCTACTCCACTATATACTAACATAAAACATTTGTATGCTGCTTTGTAATGCTCTGAATTTCAAATTGAGAACCTTTAACTTGACACTGAGATTTTGAATAAACCAATGAAGTAAGTTTATTTTGAATGCTTTATGGTTAATCTGTGTCATCTGCTAGAAGCTTTTCTGAAACAACCTTATACTGTAGGCCTACATGGTATGTATACTTATTTAAATATATATACAAAAAAGATGGTGCCGCAGAGTGGCGGCCGGCCCATAGGGGCGCCGCCCCACCTCTTCCCACATACAAAAAAAAATATTAATAAAAATAATAAATACATTTTTTTTTCTTTTTAAATATATATATTTTATATTTTAATTTTTAATGAACAAGGTAAATATCATACAATTGGTATCAGTAAAATGTATAATCTACAATAAAATCTCGTTTAAAATTGTGTTACGATGTCTAAAGTTACTGATAAGTCACATGTTTCCTGCCTGGCCTTGCCCATGGCATTAGTTTATCATTACCGGGCGGAGCTCCCGAGCCAAACAGCAGCAACCAGCACGTTGCAAAAGTCTCAATAGTAAACTGTGCCGCCGAAACATAATTTCAGCCAATCAGCGCCGTCAAATATTTTGGTCACGAGGGCGCTCACGTTGGCGCAACCTGTTTTTCAGGTTTCAGGCTCGAAAATGACATTCCCAGAACAAATGACTATAACTTCACTTCTAAAAGGTTTATATGAATAATTGTTGTTATCAAAGCAAGGTTACATCTGTGAGTTGGATGTAGAAGTGTCAGAATCAATATAGATATTTCTGTGTCAGAGTAAATTCAGATGGAACATAGCAAAATAATGTAAATTCCTGTCTCCGCCTAAAGAAAACCCATTACTTATAGTGAAGACCAACCTTGAATGATGGGTTAGTAGCCTAAACGCTTTAGGAATCCAAAGTATAACATATAATAAGTACCCTGTATCAAGATTGAGGCGAAACAAGTGACATTTGACATTTTTAGAGAGGTTTATGTAAATAAAGTCCAGGCGGAATAAGCTTTGGGCACATTTGGGCACATTTGGTTCCATCAGTGCCATTTGACCTTTTTCAGGTACCAGACTATAACAATCATTGTATTACATTGAATCATCACTATAGGTATTCATTCCACCCAAAACAAAAACATATTAAAAAAAAAAATATATATTTTTAAATATTTTTGTGTGAGTGTGTGTAGGTGTGTGTAAGTGTAGGTATGTGTGTGTGTGTATGTGTCGGTGTGTATGTGTAAGTGTGTATGTGTAAGTGTAGCTGTGTGTGTATGTAACTGTACCAACGCACTATACAATAAAACTACACTGTAGGTCATTGTGTGTAGGTGTACTTGCACAATAAAAAAAAACGGAAACATAGGTAACATTTGACTCCAACTGGGGCAGATTTATTTCAAACATTTTACCAACACACTATAGGCATATAAAAACAAATATTTTACCAACACACTATACAATAAAATCACACTAGGTATATAAAAACAACAAGTATTTTTTTTTTAAATAAACACTCGCAAAACATTATACCTACCTGAACTTTATACCTACCTGAATGTTCCAGTATTTAGGTCGTGCCACTCCCTGAAACAGTTCTTTTTGACAGTGAAGCACAGAGGGACCTGGCACTTCCTGCAGTACACAGGTGTCTTCACCCTTTTGAGTCCAGCATCTAGGCCCCTCCTGCAGTTCTTCCTGACCTTGGTGGCATCTTCCCCATAATACTCGGACATGCATGTGAGTGATGGAGGAGGGGGTGGTGGAGGTGCAGGGCCTTCTGCAGGGCCTTCAGCAAACTCCAACAATTCTGCAGAAAGCTGCTCCCTGAAAGTCTTCTGGGTGTGTGGCTTTGTCCTGCTGGGGTCACTCCTCATCTAACAAATGTGGAAAAACAAAGAGATTAGATTAATTCACTGGCTTATATTTATAGGATAATATTGGACTATAAACGAATAATATTACACCAAATAAATAAGTAAACACATGTATATTCATTCACTGGCCATTCATTTAGAAAATGTAACTCCAAAAAGACAAGTAACACTATTTAGCATTTTGCCTAATCATTCCTGTAGCTTCTTGGCTAAGCTAACACTGTGATGCAGTTCCACCAAACACAAAAGTAATATATAAAAAGGACAATATTGGACTATAAATGAATAATATTACACCAAATAAATAAGTAAACACATATATATATTCATTCACTGGCCATTCATTTAGAAAATGTAACTCCAAAAAGACGAGTAACACTATTTAGCATTTTGGCTAATCATTCCTGTTGGCTAAGCTAACACTGTGATGCAGTTCCACCAAACACAAAAGTAATATATAAAAACAGAGAGATTACATACCTTTCCTGTGGTGGAAGTTCAACATCCGAGTCACTACTATCCGGATCCAGGTCTGGCTGGAGGAGATCTTCATCATCCGACGAAGAGTCATCTGGTATGATCATAGCCCCGCTAGCATCTCTAGCACCTGCTCGGTGGTGAAGCTCTCCCTTCTGGCTGCGTAATGGAGCCAGAGCAGGCGTAGTTTATACTACGCAGGATCATATCTTTGGAACCCATTGGTCGATTTGGGTGATTGACACCTTTTCTGAACCGTTAGAGCCAATAGAATCGAGTGACAGTTAGTAAGTCCCGCTAAACACTTACGTCAAGTAGAGAGAGGTTTGCGTAAACAGCACGTGAGACAGCATTAGCTCGGGACTGCAAAACTTTATACCTACTCTGCTGCCATGATTGTAATGATAGATTATCAGGAACAATTCTAAAGTGACTAAGAGACATTGTATTAACCTTAAGCAGCGTTTTTATTCCCTTGAACAAGAGCTTTGATCACAAAACAGCAACGGTAAGACATAATTATTGTTATGGTTTTGAAAACTGTTGTTTTTTTTCTTCTCTGTTCTGGCTGCTAGCTCAGTAAATTTGTGTCCTACAGTGATGATACTTATAACGAAATAATCTGTGGAGTATCAGCTTTCAGATGATATGTAGTTTGTGCAGAACATATTAAGTTTTAAAGATCGTTTTTGCTAGTTAGCACCGGAAGTAGCATCTGCCCGTTTTAGCTAAGGGCTAATGCTAACGCTTCTTGTGAGACTTGTGTTTTGTTTCGGTAAAAATGGTTCGTATCGTCAGTTAGCTGAGATTCTTCTCGTTAATCTGGTATAACACATTAATAGGTTTTTAAATATTAAGATGCCCAGAGACACAGTGTCGTGAAAAAAAAAGGTTAAAGACCTTGGACCGGACCAACCCGATTTGTATATATCGCAGCAAGCTCGTGAAAAAGACAAAACGTATCAACGAGGCTTCTCACGTAGCTGGTACACCAGAAAGGCATGGCTAGCTGGATGCAAACAGGTAAATGCTGTCTTTTGTTTCCCATGCTTGCTCTTCAAACAGCCGGGGACAGATACGATCTGTTCAGAAACTAGATAAAAGTTAAACAAGTACAAACCACAGACTGTCTGTGTCATGGTGAATACAGTCGTTGGTTTATTTATGTCTGTATAGGCCGTTGTTGTGAGTGTGGACGGTCGGAGCATATATAACGTTAGCTTAGCCAAGCTCCATTCAGAAAACAAGCATTCTAAAAGGTTTTTCGCCTGCCGTCTGTCTGCAGACTTGTCAAAGCATTAATTCATGGTTTTTACTAACCGGTATCAGTATGTTGTTACGTCGGCATCATTTAGAAACGTGTATTACAATTTAATCACGGTAAAATATGTTCATTTTGTTGTAGTTGTAGCTCCGAGCACGTCTTGTTTGAATGATGCGAGTAAACACAGCTGGCAGCCGCGGTGAAACTCGAGCGACTAGAGCGATGCGATAGGAGCGTTTAGAGCGGAGCGAATATTCGCATCGCGTCCGGTCTGAACGCAGCATTAAAGCGAGCTCCGCGCTGCACTGGAAACGCGCCATTACATCACCAGAAGTCCTAATTTAAGGGGTAATTTCTCCCCAAAAATATTTTTTTACTCACTATATCAACAGCCCCACCAAAAATATTTTCCACCTGATGGCTGCTTCTGTGTTTTGGTGCGCTCTGTTTTGTCTTGTTTTGTGCGTTAATTCAGTGTTTACATACAGTACACCGAACTATTTCACCAGGGAAGAGCTCCTAAACATTAGAGAAACAACTCCAGCGGATTACTTTCCCACTTTTCTCTGTTCTTCCGTGGAATTATTGGACATTCTTGTAAAAGGTACCCTCACCTGCATCCGAGCAGCGAAACGCCACAGGAGAGGGAAACGGGCCGGGACGCTCATACGCATAGGCGGCGCGTGAGGCTCAGGTTTGGGAAGGCTTATCATGTTGCACTTATCATTCATATCACACTGACATCACATCATCAATCAGATCATCGATCTCACATCGATATCACAATATTTCCTTATCTGAGTCAGCTTCTCGAGCCGTATCTGGCCGTGCAACACTTAGTTACATTGTCACATACTGTATGCAGACGTATTATTTTTAGCAACACATTAAGTTGACGAAACACTCAACTCAAATGTAATAAAGTCAGATCCCCTCGTGTTTTAGATAGGGCAGTATCATAAAACTGTTGTACGCTTTCAAACACTCGGTAGTTTATTTTTTAACGAGTTGTTCTGTATTCACCTTGCAGGTGCAACTATGTGGCTTCTGGCTTGTATCCTGGATTATATGTTTAAGTCATCATGGATGTTTAAAGTTCATATTTGTCTAATATTAGTTTACTTTTCATTAATGAAGTATGATGTTGCGCTGTCAGTACACTTGTCCCTGTTTGTGATTGGTCAAATGTAGCTAACCCCGCTCCTTTCACGTGAACGCGTTCTCAGCTGGAAAGAGAAACCCTGGCTTGATTTACCGAGTTGATAACCAGCGCCGTATGGCCGTTTAGCGAGATCTCGTTTGTTAGGGTTAGTTAAGATAACTCAAGCATATCCAGGGTCTGTTGAACTGGCTTCGTGGTACAGGGCACAGGTGGCTGCATAGCAGCGCTAATGTCAAAGACATTATATTTTTATTTTACCAGGATGCAGTTACACAAATATTTGGGAAGACTTGCCTTCCCTAGCCTACAGCACCCGCCGCCCCTGCTCGTACGCCTCCGGAGCCGCGGACTTCGCACGCCGCTACCCGGAATATTTCTCTCTCGTTCCATAAGCAATAAACTGGACAAGCTTCAGCTACTGGTGAGTAGAAACAGAGACTTTTCTTCATCTTGTGTTTTGTGCTTCACTGAGAGCTGGTTGTGTGGATCGATTCCGGACTTGGTGCTGAAGCTGCCAGCGGATCGTGACACGGAGCTCTCCGGCAAATCAAAAGGTGGAGGAATATGTTTTTACACTAACAGTGGCTGGTGCAACGATGTGACAGTGATTCTGCAGCACTGTTCTCCCACTCTGGAAACTTTTATCATCAACTGCAAACCCTTCTATTCCCCCGCGAGTTCTCCTCATTCATACTGGTCGGTGTGTACATCCCACCGCATGCGAACGTGCAGGAGGCGCAGCGCACACTTGACCAGATACTGTGTGTGGAGAGGACCTACTGTATCCGGACTGTCTAGTTATTGGTCTTGGTGACTTTAACAAAGGCAACCTCAGCCATGAACTCCCAAAATATAAACAGTTTGTTAAATGCCCCACCAGAGAGGGGAATATTTTTGGATCACTGTTAGACCACCATCAAGGGAGCCTATCACGCCGTCCCCTGCGCTGCACTGGGCCACCCTGACCACACCATGGTACACCTGATACCGGCATACAGGCAGACACTCAAACTGTGTAAACCTGTAGTGAGGACATTCAGGCAGTGGAGCAGTAAAGCTATTGAGGAACTTCAGGCGTGTTTGGACTGTACTGACTGGGATGTGTTTAGGACTGCTACTCAAAGTCTGGATGAATATACAAAGGCTGTGATGTCATACATCAGCTTCTGTGAGGACAGCTGTGTACCAACACGCACCAGGGTGAGTTTCAAAAACAACAAGCCCTGGTTCACAGCAAAACTGAAACAGCTTAGATTGCAAAAGGAGGAGGCGTTTAGGAGTGGCGATAAGGCACGTTTTAGAGAGTCGAAGTACGTCTTTAGCAAGGCGGTGAGAGATGCTAAACGACAATACTCTGAGAAACTCCAACACCAGTTCTCAGCAAACGATTCTGCTTCTGTCTGGCGTGGACTAAAGGCCCTGACACACCAAACTGACACCAAATAACACGTCCCGACGAACCCGACTGTTGTGTTGCCTCAAGTCTCCTACGTCTTGGCCAAAAAGTCGCACTGGAACACACCGCAAAGACTTCAGCCGACGGCCAAGTAGCACGTACGCACTCCGCATGCGTGAGTCGCAATAACTCTCCTTACCAGCGGGCGGCGGTAGTGTGTATTTGTCATTCAAAAGAGGCAACCGGAAGACAGACTGCGTGATATATTCAAACAACAAATAGCTCGAGCCAAGCAGCACAGGGATGAACTATGCCAATATTTTAACAGTATTGGTGCAGTGCCTTTTCAGTGGGGCAAGATATACCAAATATGTATGCCTATCCTGCTATTTGTGTTTATTATTTTAATCACACAGCGTTAGTTGCAGCCCTAGCATTATTATTGGTTTAACTACTAACAGTATATATTTTAAAACATTTTTAAAATGACCATCTTGAACAGCTACAACATTAAAAATACTTCTAGGCAGATTGTGGACAGTAACAAAGTACATTTACTTAAGTACTGTACTGCTCCACTCCCATTCAGGCAAATATTGTTTCGCTAAGCTGAACAGCCAATCAGAGTGATTTATTTTGCCGGTGGCGGAAGGTGTCGGCACGGCTGAAAAGACATGACGGTGCGGGACACACCGATCTGAGTAGGGTGACAGGACGCTCATAAAATCAAAATCAAATCAAGTTTTATTTGTAGAGCACATTTAAAAACGATTTTGGTCGAGCCAAAGTGCTGTACATGTAATTTAAACACATAAAAACACATTACATCACAATAAATCACAACAGATAAAAACAACACATGGAACAGTCAGGAGTCGTAACCCCACTCTAACTAGAAGGCCAGAGAGAAGTAGTGTGTCTTCAGTGTGGATTTAAAAGCCCCTAGGGTCTGGGCCGACCTCACATGGAGGGGAAGAGTGTTCCAGAGCCTGGGGCCAGCTGCTGCGCAGGCTCGGTGCCCTCGGGTTTTGAGCCTGGTCTTAGGTACTATCAGCAGCAGCTGGTCAGCAGGTCTTAAAGCTCTGGCTGGGGTGTAGCGCTGGAGGAGTTCAGCTATATAGGCCGGAGCCAACCCATTTAGTGCTTTAAATACAAATAAAAGGATTTTAAAATCAATTCTGAACCGGACTGGAAGCCAGTGTAGTGAGGCCAGAATTGGGGTGATGTGGTCACGCTTTTTGTGGCCAGTCAGGAGACGTGCAGCTGCGTTTTGGACTAGCTGCAGGCGTTTAATTGATGCCTGGTCCATACCCACATACAGAGCGTTACAATAGTCCAGTCTTGAGGTCACAAAGGCGTTAATAACCCTTTCCAGGTCTTTAAAAGATAAATACGACTTGGTTTTGGCCAATAGTCTTATTTTAAAAAAGCAGGATTTTACTACAGTGCTGACCTGCTTGTCGAATTTAAAAGTGCTATTAAAGGTCACTCCAAGGTTCAAGACAGAGGGGAGGATGTTTTTACTTAGGGAGCCCAGAATATCAACCGGAGAGGCTAGAGGTTGGGGTCCAAAAAAGAATACCTCGGTCTTGCTCTCATTGAGGTTAAGGAAGTTTTTGCTCAGCCAGGATTTTAACTCTGTTAAGCAGTCCATCAACTGCTGTAGTGAGTTGACATTTGTTTTGAGAGGCAGATAGATCTGTACATCGTCCACGTAGCAGTGGAAGGGGATATTGTGTTTCGTGAGGATTGAACCTAGGGGCAGTATGTATAGTAAAAAGAGGATGGTGCCCAGAATTGAGCCTTGGGGGACCCCACAGGTAAGAGGGGCTTTGGCAGAGTAGAAGGCACCTAGCTGCACTAAAAAGCTACGGTCTGTCAGGTAAGACCTGAACCATGCAAGGGCAGAGCCTGTGATGCCTGCGGACTGTTCGAGCCGTGACAACAGGATGCTATGGTCCACAGTGTCAAAGGCAGCTGTCAGGTCTAACAGCACCAAGACAGCTGGGCTGCCTGAGTTGGCGGCTAGGAGCAGATCATTAAAAACTCTTAAAAGGGCTGTTTCAGTACTATGCATGGGTTTAAAGCCAGACTGAAACTTTTCATGGATGCCATCATCGGCGGCCAGACATCTATCAATGGCCGAAATCGGCTTGATGTATCAGGGCCTTAAGAGAGATCACAAACTACAAGCCAAAAGCCTCACTCTCTATGAATGACCAACGCCTTGCAAACGATCTGAATCGTGTAGATTTGAAGACAAAGAGTTCAGTCCTGACACCATCCCCTGTGACACCTTCCAACAGCTTCAGTGTCACACCACCACTGACCTCTCCCGACACATACAATTCTCTCTCAATCAATGAAAAGAATGTAAACAGACTTTTTATGGCGCTTTTCCAGTGCAGCACGTAGCATGGTTGGCCCGGCCTGCTTTTTTTTGCTTTTCCACTAGGGGTAGTTCTGGCACAGGGCTACTTTTTTCTGGCCCTCCAAAATCGAGGTTCTTACCGAGCCAACAACCGAGCTGAATATGCTAAACTAGTGACGTAAACACTGTCGACTGCTGATTGGTCAGAGAGAATCGTCACAATTCTTCGTCGAGACAGTCTCCAAGCGTTGCATAAGCACCATTTTTAAAACAGACGATCTACCGTCAACAAATCCATAAAGAAATGGCAGCAACAATAAAAACACGCTGTGGTCATTTGACGAGGTAAAGACGTTACACAATCTCGTTGCGGATGAAAAAATACAGCGGGGAGCTCGACGGCGCAACGCGAAACGAAGCCTGGACTCGGCAACAGCGTCCTGCATCCATGCAGGATGGTAGGTTTTTTCTAACGCTCTGTTCTCTGCTTGAAAGCGCTGTGTCGCTATCTATTGTAAAGCTCATTTCTTACAAACAAACCTATCTTATCCTTACATTTATGTTCGACAACCCATACTTTTATGGAGCCCCGAAGAGCTACGGTTAGCACAGATAGCATTAGCTAGAGCTATTGTTTGCTAACACCATATGTACCATTATTTACGTCCAGATTCTAGAGTTGTTGTTGCTATTTAGTATTGTGCTGCAGTGGTTTGTGGAATTACCAAGTCATGTATGCTGTTCTAGATGCCGTTGTGAGTAGCGAGGAGGAGTCCCGAACAACGAGTGATGGCAGTGCTCCAGAGCACAGACAGCCAGCGTATGGTTCTAGGTAAGAAATAGGCATGGCAAAACGACTGGAATTGTGACTTTTTTTAAACTTAAGATCATCGTCAGTAAGTAAAATAAGCAATACCACTGTGTGGAAATGCTCTGTTACAAGTAAAATAACGTACCAAAAGTAAAAGTAGTAAGAATCACTATTAATGTTGCAGCTAGTACAATTATATGTGACATCCTAATATATTCTTGCATATTGTTCATTGTTAAGTATTGTGCAGCATGGACCTGCACTGCTTTCCACTTATTTTGGACTGTGCTTTGTTTTAGATTTTTGCACTTTAAACTGATCTCATATTTATTCATACTTATATTCATTTGTAATTATCCATTTACTTCATGACTTGTACATACTCATACATATGTATACAGATATTTATATTCATTACCAACAGGCTGGACATAATGTAATTCACTTTCACAATCATTGTAAACATCTAGGGCCAGAACTGTCTTTAGTTCATCCTAACTGTTGTTTATACTTATATATTTTATTCTTATCTCCTTATGTGACCTGTACCTGTGTGTTTTTCATTCTTATTGCTGTTGCTGCTATAACACCTGAATTTCCCTACGCGGATTAAAAAAGGTTTATCTTATCTTATTGTCTTCCAGGCAAGAGGAAACGAGGAGAGGAGCACCTCACAGTCCTGAGGGAGATGCACAGTGCCGATCTGGCCCAGCAGGAACGGCACCTGCAGCTGGCCGTAGTGGCCTTTTACACTTGCATTTATGTATATAGTTTTGCTGTGTTTTACACTTTTGTATTTATGTTTATAGTTTGCTTTGTTATTTGCACTTGTTTGATGATTAAACTGTTTGTTTGTAACAAGTATATTTATCGTGATTTCCTCTGTGTTAATAGTAGATCAAAACAAACAAAACAGACCTCAAAACAACTTTCTTAATTTATTATAAAGATTTTGTTTTCATGATTTGTTATTTTCTCAAATGTTCTTATTATGGGGCAGTACTTACAGGTGCTTGAAATTCAAATATTTACTAAAAAGTCAATTCTGATAACATGTACAGTGGGGCAAAAAAGTATTTAGTCAGCCACCAATTGTGCAAGTTCTCCCACTTAAAAAGACGAGAGAGGCCTGTAATTTTCATCCTAGGTATACTTCAACTATGAGAGACAGAATGAGAAAAACAATCCAGGAAATCACATTGTCTGATTTTTAAAGAATTTATTTGCAAATTATGGTGGAAAATAAGTATTTGGTCAATAACAAAAGTTCATCTCAATACTTTGTTATATACAGGGGTGCACATAACTTTTTTGCCCTGGTTCTCAAAGGAGCACCTGGAGATGTTGCTTGGTGCTCATCCTTAAAATGAAATAAACCGTAACTTTTGAGGGGGTCTTTATTTGCCAGACACACGGCACTGAACACACATGCAGAGGTGAACACAGAACACACATGCAGAGGTGAACACAAGACAACATTAGCACGAGCAGTAATCCTACAAGCTGTCATCACTACCCTCCTGACTGTTCTCCTCACTGTCTTCCTCTCTGTCAGACATGGTAGCTGATGATGTAGGCCTACTTCTTCCTCTCTGGTTGAGTCTGCGATTAGCTGCTTGTATCCACAAGTCAACAGCTGGTTTTGGGTCGAAAGTCTCTGTTGTCATCTTAGACAAGTGGATGTAATCAAGTATGTGAACATAACCAATAACCTACCATAGCCAATAACAAATGAATTTAACTTATTTTATTTGTGTTGTTCATTCATATCTTATTTTACCTTAACATTTATTTATTTATGCATTTTTTTTTATCTCTCCAGTTTTAAAGGATATTTTTGGTTACTGTCTTATACATTGGAATGATTTAAAACCTGTTTATCCCAATAATTATAAAGGAGTGCCTTGGAAATATGTGTTTACATAAATTGTGACCAAACCGTTTGAACTTAGACTAAGAGTCCTTTACCTCACTGAGCTGTAGTTAACTTATCAGCCTCTCAGTCTGACTGGAGAGGACTCTCCCTCCACATTATTGTAGAAACATCTTCTTCTTATATCCGTTAGAGCAGCTAGCACGGGGCCAGATTATAATAACAGCGCCGGTACCGGTGCACCCTCCCTCTCTCCCTCGCATTTTGGCTGTGAGCTGCGGGCGCCAGATAAGCCAACATCCCCCATTTTCATCACTTACAGCGCCCATCGTACAGGGCAAATGAAACGTGTAACCGGGGTGAAAAGGGTGTTACATTTACTTAATTATGAATATTGTTACATCAAGGCCGAAAATTAGGATGAGCCCCAACGGTCAAAATGTTTTTTTCCCTCCCAGAACTGCCAGCGCAGCACCTCCCCAGATCTGGCGCCCTAGGCGAACATCTAGCCATTGCTACGGGCCGGCCCTGAGTTCATATCATGGTTCATATGCAACTCGCAAATATCTTTCTTTCTCTCTCTCTCTCTTCTCTCTCTCTCTCCTCTATTTTCTCTTCTCCCTTCTCTCTCTCCCTCTCTCAATGTTGGTACGCAAATGCGCTTTGTTTCAAATGACCCGGTGCTCTTTTTTTGGCGGAGGTGCGCATGGGCACCTGCGCACCAGTTATGTGCAGCCCTGGTTATATACCCTTTGTTGGCAATGACAGAGGTCAAACGTTTTCTGTAAGTCTTCACAAGGTTTTCACACACTGTTGCTGGTATTTTGGCCCATTCCTCCATGCAGATCTCCTCTAGAGCAGTGATGTTTTGGGGTTGTCGCTGGGCAACACGGACTTTCAACTCCGTTCAAAGATTTTCTATGGGGTTGAGATCTGGAGACTGGCTAGGCCACTCCAGGACCTTGAAATGCTTCTTACGAAGCCACTCCTTCGTGGCCCGGGCGGTGTGTTTGGGATCATTGTCATGCTGAAAGACCCAGCTACGTTTCATCTTCAATGCCCTTGTTGATGGAAGGAGGTTGTCACTCAAAATCTCACGATACATGGCCCCATTCATTATTTCCTTTACACGGATCAGTGGTCCTGGTCCCTTTGCAGAAAAACAGCCCCAAAGCATGATGTTTCCACCCCCATGTTTCACAGTAGGTGTTCTTTGGATGCAACTCTCCTCCAAACACGTCTAGTTGAGTTTTTTACCAAAAAGTTCTATTTTGGTTTCATCTGACCATATGACATTCTCCCAATCCTCTTCTGGATCATCTAAATGCTCTCTAGCAAACTTCAGACGGGCCTGGACATGTACTGGCTTAAGCAGGGGGACACGTCTGGCACTGCAGAATTTGAGTCCCTGGCGGCGTAGTGTGTTACTGATGGTAGCCTTTGTTACTTTGGTCCCAGCTCTCTGCAGGTCATTGACTAGGTCCCCCGTGTGGTTCTGGGATTTTTGCTCACCGTTCTTGTGATCATTTTGACCCCACGGGGTGAGATCTTGCGTGGAGCCCCAGATCGAGGGAGATTATCAGTGGTCTTGTATGTCTTCCATTTTCTAATAATTGCTCCCACAGTTGATTTATTCACACCAAGCTGCTTACCTATTGCAGATTCAGTCTTCCCAGCCTGGTGCAGGTCTACAATTTTGTTTCTGGTGTCCTTTGACAGCTCTTTGGTCTTGGCCATAGTGGAGTTTGGAGTGTGACTGTTTGAGGTTGTGGACAGGTGTCTTTTATACTGATAACGAGTTCAAACAGGTACCATTAATACAGTTAACGAGTGGAGGACAGAGGAGGCTCTTAAAGAAGAAGTTACAGGTCTGTGAGAGACAGAAATCATGTTTGTTTGTAGGTGACCAAATACTTATTTTACCGAGGAATTTACCAATTAATTCATTACAAATCCTACAATGTGATTTCCTGGATTCTTTCCCCCCATTCTGTCTCTCATAGTTGAAGTGTACCTAGGATGAAAATGACAGGCCTCTCTCATCTTTTTAAGTGGGAGAACTTGCACAATTGGTGTCTGACTAAATACTTTTTTGCCCCACTGTATATGTGAAAGAGTAAAAAATATGTATTTATGTTCAATACAATTTACAATCAGTACAATGAATGTGTTGCTATTAAATTAGCGCATCAGACCCTCTCGTATGTCACTGCCCTCCTCCTCTGCACCTTGTGCCGCTGCTGCTGCTGAAGCACTGTGCTGATCAGCTGTCTCCGGTGTTTACAGACATCTTTAACACTTGACTAGAGACATGCCACGTTCCAGCATGCTTCAAAACCTCCACCAAAACAAGGATCTCAGGACTAAATGACTACAGACCCGTCGCCCTGACCTCTGTGGTTATGAAGTCCTTTGAGCGCCTTGTCCTGTCCCACCTGAAATCCATCACAGACCCCCTCCTGGACCCCCTGCAGTTCGCCTACAGAGCCAACAGGTCTGTGGACGACGCTGTCAACATGGCCCTTCACGTCCTCCTCCAGCACCTGGACACAGCAGGAACCTACGCCAGGATCCTGTTTGTGGACTTCAGCTCTGCCTTCAACACCATCACCCCGGCTCTGCTGCAGGACAAGCTCTCCCAGCTGCACGTGCCCGACTCCACCTGCAGGTGGATCACAGACTTCCTGTCTGACAGGAAGCAGCACGTGAGGCTGGGGAAACACGTCTCTGACCCCCGGACCATCAGCACTGGTTCCCCTCAAGGCTGCGTTCTTGACATCACTTGCGTTTATGTCCATATCGATCAAATCTAGCTGGGGGCTCCTGCTGGATGCACTGTCCTGCGAGATACCGGGACCTGGCTCAAAACACTCGGTTGTTGTTGTTGGCGAAACACATCAGCAATGACGCAGGTGACAAGGGGGTGAGCAGGAGAGGTGGGGCTATGGCGTATAGGGCGTACACACGGAGCCGTTTGACCCCCCAGAGTGTTCTGTCCGCAGATCTACCCACCTTGGGACCCGTTATCGTTTGAGGGGTCAATTTTCGCGGTTCCGTTACGGCCTCGTGTGAACGAAACGTCTATACGATAGAAAAAAGTAGCAGATACAACCCGAACCGTCTCCATGTAAACGGGCCTTAAAGAGCTACTCCAGGAATTGGGTATTGCAGTTCCACCTAGTTAGGATATTCTGACTTTTAATCCATAAACTCCAATAACAGGATCAGTAGTTACATATTGGGCAGAAATTAGAGAGAGGTTGTTGATTTACAAGAGTTGAGCTCATAAAATGTTAATGACTGGAATATCTAAAAAGAGATCCACTGACTTGCTTATACAATACATGTATTAGCTTAACTAAAGAAGAAAGTGAAAGCAGAGCAAAGTAATTACGCAAACTGACTCTTTTGTGTTATTCATGAAATAAAAGGGCTACTTTCTGTCCATCATTACCTGTCCACAGCGATGGCCAGCAGGCTGCACATTGAGGCCACCACAGAGATGCAGATCAGGGAGTCAAACACATTGTCCATCTGCCGGATGAAGTGATCCTCCACTACCAGCTGTCTGTTGTTTAGGAGGTAAATGATGATGGTCTCCCAGGCGTTGGAGACACTCACCAGCATGTCCGCTACTGCCAGACTGCAACAACCAAACAGGGGTTAGAACAACATGGAAGCATAGATGTTTTAAAGATGCACATGAATCCAGGAGCCTGCAGGGTAGAAGTCATAGCTGATTAACAACACATTCATGTCAGAGTGTAAAACAACAACTTAACTAGAAAATGCATTTCATGGAAAACAAATCTTGCTTGCAAAATCTTCAACCCAAATGCATTCCACTGCACTTGGGGTTATCACGAGGTGTGGACATGTGATCTATGCTGTACCCACGCTGACACTTCACAGTACAACATGATCTCAGAGACTTTATAAAAGGGAACGTGAACCTCTGTGTGGATACTGAAAAGGTTCAGCGAGAGCTAAAGAAGAGGATTCAGCAGACAGCTAGAGCAGAATCTGGAACAAAAACTCTTGCAGAACTGAGAGGGCGGGGGGAATCGGTGACCATGATAGCATGCCAAAATTCCATAACCTGTGTCGGACTATAGGTCAAATTAGAGCAGAATGCCCAAAATAAATTAAATTATTCATCCTCTGGTGGAAAATAACGCTGGGTTACGTATTGTAACCCTTGTTATATTAACACAGGCGGAGCCCTCTACTGGACTCTATGGGTACTACCCTCTATGCAAGCATTCCCATACTGAGATTTCTATAGACGTAGCCGGCCTTGGGGCGGGCCTAACTGAAAGCGCGCGCATCTCACCGTATAAAAGGAGGCCTCGCCTCCTAACTATCATCCTAGCGAGCGATATAGGACGATATAGGACAGACAGTGCCCTGAGTAGAGGGCTCCGTCTGTGTTAATATAACAAGGGTTACAATCATAGACTGTATATATAAATGGACGTAGGGTCCGTGACGTCACCCATAGGATTCTGCAGAGTTGCAGAGAAGCCCTTAGTAGGCGGAGTCGGACACTAACGGCTCGAAAGTGACGTCAGAGTTCAACTCCAAATAAGGGCCAAGAGGCGGAGCCGCGGCGGGACCTGCTGCCACCGAGCTGGAAGTTCCAGAGCTAGCTGAAGCTACCAAGCTAAGCTAACATGCTCCCCGTCTGCACACTGCTGTGGCATTTTACGTTTCTAAGGTAAGCGGATATGAAACTATTCAGCAAAACTATAAATAATAATCTAAGTTATTGAGATTTTAACCTAATACTTCAGAATCTTAAAATCCCCTAACGTTTGTATGCAATTGTGCTAAATTCAACACTAGAATCAAGCAAATATTAATATGTTTGCATGACATTAGTTATTTATATTTTGATATCACTTAACTATACGTTTAATACATTTAAGTCAAGCTAAGGTACATGTGATGGTAGCTAGTTAGTGCTCTTACCTTTGAGGCCTCCTCCAAACAGCATAATAACCAGACTGTATCATTACAACTAAGTACCAGTTCTAGATCCTTGACTTTAGACAAACAATTCAAAAGACAACATGTATTTAAAGACCAATCTTTATTTGAATGTGCCTCTTAACCTGAGATATTAGTTATACAGTAATAGTATTGACAATCTAAAAAAACTGAGCAACTCAACAGTCAACTTTATATTTCTTAGTGTCTAAAGCATTTATTATTTTCATTTTCCCCCTCTCATATTCAGTGTGGACGGATTGAGACAGCATGGTGTCCAGAGAGCTGCAGAGACTTCAGGGAGAAACCTCCGTGTGATGGACGTCCTGTCTGTTGGTTTGGAGAGGACTGAGGGTCTTTCCTCAGCGAGGAGGACCAGGCCTGATGGAGGAGCCCATGCTGGGCAAAGCTGATACCAACTGCACAGGCCTAGTCTATCACTTTATTTGACTAAATGTGTTTACTTATACATTTAATAGGTTTACACCTTCTGTCCATATGTGCTTTTGGTTCACATTTCAATAAATTGTATTTGTATTTGTACTCCTTTTGTCCATTATTCTTACTGAAAATGTTAGATTACACGGTTCGGCTGCATTAAATATTACATATCTGCCGTAGTTCTGTATTTATAGAGCCCTGGTGAGAAGACTTCTAGACAAACATGAGGAACTGAAAACGTGACGTGGATCATAAATATATCAGCAATTAAACAACATCTTACATTTATTTTCACACAATACGTCTCCTTGCAGTATCAACACTAATTCGGTTGACTTTTATATTTGATCCAATTGGTAGATAGGCTGTATTTACACCATAAAGGTGCACAGCTGATATAAAGGGACACCTAGTGGTTAAAGCATGTTATTGAAATGTATTATTTTTATTATTAGATATTAATAGGATCCCTATAAAGTATATTCATTACTCATTATTCTCTATTAATAGATAATTAAAGACTGTATATAATGACTATGTTGCACATCCCTTTCAAGATTTCAAGATTTTCTAAGGTTTATTGACATATTATATTCACAAACGGTGTAGTTATGCATTGAATGAAAAACTTGGGTCGCAGGCTCCTCAATAGTGCATTTACAAGACATCTATCAATATTTGTGTATATCTCCAGCAATGTTAACTATGTTGAAGCACTTATTTTAACTGATATTATACATATGTATTATACTTTTATAAGATGTATGTAGATATTTCATCTCCGGCCTTGTCAGGTATTGAACAATCAATAAATAAAGAACACAGAATTGTTAAATATAAAACACAGAATTTGTGTGATTATACTAAATGATTTACAAATAAACACCACTGCATATTTACAACTGTTACACATGCTGATGTAACGCAAATGTTTCCAACTTGGGATCAATAAAGTATATCTTATCTTAAGCTGATCGATGGCTACTGCCATATTTGCAAAATTTGCCTCTGAACCTTGACAAGTGCATGTTTCAGGCTTATCAATTAATGTAATGTAATGTTATCAATTAACAACAGGAGGGGTCACAAACATAAGACCAGCTGTTAAATAAAGCTCTTCTGACCTTAGCTGTCATGTGGGTATATATTAATGCTGCCCATTATGGGCACAAGCAATTTTCACCCATTTATTAATTATATGTTTTAAATGTGAGTGTTTCCTATCCCCTAAACCTCCAGGGATGTACACAGTTTAATACTGGCCACTTCTTATTATGGGAAATACGAAAACGTCTTTTACAACTACAACTTCCCAGTAGAGACGTGCCATAGATAGAGAACATGTTGCGAAACACAATAGCCAGCATGTGCAGTTCTGGGGACGGGGTGGGGGAGGGGGGGACGCGGTGGACCCATTCAAATCCAGTTTTGGACAGTCTGCCGTGGTTCCATCCCATTTCAAGTGCTGTTCGACGCTCGGCGTAACCCTCGGAGCACACTCTCCAATCACAGAGCTTGAGGACTATCACGGGGTTTGTCAAGCGAAGCGGAGAGAATACTTACTTCCCGGTGTAATATTCTCTAAAGCAAATGAGCTGCTCCGACCCTCGGTCCTGACGGACTCCAACTTGTGTTTATTAATCAAACAAATAAATAAACACAAGTATAATTATGTGTTATTGTTGAGTAAATGGAGAATTGCACAGGGAAAATAACGTAGGCTATCTATGCCACAATTTTAGATGCGGATTTTGTTAAACTAATACCTTTGCGCTGTGGACCAACACTATACATTGACGGGGAAGGGGGTAGCAATAAAGATAACACCATTAAACAGTTACACAACATAACAGAAATAATATCGATAGCAGCGTCCCTAGCAACAAGTAACAAGTAGTTAATAATAATAAAAGACATTAAGAAAAAGGCATTTTAAACAGTCATTAAAAAGCAACACAATCTACCTGCATTGCATTACTCTAAACGTGTAATAATGTGCTTCAACCAGTAGGTGGTTTGGGTTAAAAATCTGTCAAGTTTACAGTGTTAACAAAATAAAATATACTGCTGTTTCTGGTTTAGTTTACGACGGATATATTTAGTTATTGTTTTGATATTTGTAACACCAAAGCGATGGAAAAAACCCACAGCAACACAGAAAAGATGGTCTTAACATGACCCAGCGGTCTAGTAGTTAATAAAAAACAATAATATCAAAACAAAATATTACTACTAACTTTATTGTGAAATTCAAACTGAACGGTAAAAGAATAGTTTCCGGTCTATTCTGAGCCCGATCTCTGTAGTTAATAAAAATAAAGAACTACGACAGATGTGTAATATACTTAATGCAGCTGAACCATTTATTACAATGCATTCATGTGATGACTTTCAAAGAGTAAAGCAAGCACTGCTGAATAAAGTATGATTTTATCTTTTACGAAACGTTTTTTTTCATATGGAATGCAGTTGGAGGTCAACCAATCACAGAGCTTGAGAACTAATCACGGGGTTTGTCAAACAGAGCACATTCTGGGTAGTGTAGTGTCTTCTGCCATCCTTTACTCGGAAAAAATATTTGTTTCTCCGAATCGAAGGGGAAAAATACAAAAGCATTGCACACAATTTAAACCAATCAATGTTGTGTAATTAACAAGGATAATCTGGTGTTTTTTTAGTCGATGAGTAGTGCAGATATCACTGTAAAATCAATCGACAGTAAGGGGAATACTTACTTCCGGGTGTACAATTCTCCGTTATCCAATGGGAATGGACGCTCACATTGCCTTTAAGGGCAGCCGACACAAACGAATGCCGTGCTTCCATGAGCGTCAAATCCCGCCGCAGATGGGAATACATTGCAATCAGTTGAAAGCTATTTGCGTCCCTTTATGAAGCTGAAGGAGCCTAGGAGCGTCACAACTGTACGCCACGGACACTGACCAAACGTCGCTCCTGGACGATTATGGAATGAGAGTGTGTTGGTTAACATTATGTGTAAGTGTAGCATTTGTGGAAACAAAAGACACTTAGATTTGGATACAGATCAACCTCATTCTTATTAGAAAACGTTGTGATCTGTGCATTATACAGGGAGGAGGCGGGATTCGCCCTCTCGTCCCGGGCGGAGAGATTTTCTCCCCCCGCCAGTCAGATCCGTGAAGACGGGCAGCCCGTCCGCGTGAGTGCCGGCACGCCGGTTCCACGGGGTGGGCCGAAGAGGTGGAGGGCGCCGCGGGCACGGGATCTCCATGCCGGCACCTCTCCCTTCGTCTCACCGTCGCGCTGCGCTCCCTCGTCTGCAGGAAAGCCTGTGGAGGAGGAGCGCGCGCTGCGGTGACTCTTCTCTCTACTGAGGTCTATGAACGCACCGCGGCCCGCCCTCGGGGGAGGGGGCCGCTCGCGCCGTCACAATGCCGTCTCTTTGAAACGGATATTATGGGGAAAAGTGGAATTGTGGAGAGAGATGACTCTTACTCTAGGATAAATGCAATCGTTTTTACTGAATGCATTTTCCCCACACACACACACATCACTCTAGAACTAGAGTTTACAAACGTAAACCACCGTTCTCCTGTGGAGGTCCCTGAACGCACCGCGGCCACTCTCACGAGGGCCGCGCGCCCACGTATTAACGCAGTTTTTCCCCTTCAACGGTGAAATGCATTAATCGGAGCTATTATACCAGGCAAGGTGTGTTTTCTGACAACAGCACGCCGGCAATAGCGTCTCTTGAACCCGCACAGTGCTTTGACAGCACTCGGTTTATTCCACTCACGTGCACACGCCCACCTGCTGGCTCCCTATACTGGGGTTTACAGCAGCGGCGGGGAGTGTAGGACAGTGTTTCTTCCTCTGGGGATGGGCAAGAATCAGCCACGCTGCGATTACTCCTTATCCCGTGAGCAAGGAGATCGATCCAGAGAGCCCTTCCGTAAACACGGGGGCTCCCAGGAGATCAACACGATCCTCTTTGGAAAGTGCCACACGGCGTGATATCCCAGGGACATCACACGGCAGGCAGCGGTGGCAGCCTGTGATGAAGTAGGGACGACCCTATATCATGTGAAGCCACCGAGCACCGGTCCCCGGGGTAACCGGGCCTGGGGCAAGAACCGTGGACCAAGCTACTTATTCGGCCTTGCGGCCCAATAATCGCTCTGACCTGGTGAGGCGGGGGCATCTCTAGCAATGAGTGAGTAGCCCACACACCCGCCGCCATGATCATCATCCAGCGAGAGTACAGCCCTGGGCGGTGGACTTCCATGGACTGCCTTCACAAACTTTACACAAGTATTTATCAACTGAAAATAGCAAGAGGACATTCATACTTTGCAATCCAAGACTTGATTAAATCCACCAAAAACCTGACATGACGATAACAGGTGTTTTTCAAAAAACACAAATCCCTCCCTGTGTGTCTCTGAGCCGCAGCGACAGGGCCTGATTCAGAGCGGGTCATTCTGCTGTTGGTTCTGACTGGTGTTGGTGGAGAAAGCAGACTGCTCCGTGTGTGGTGTCGCTGTGCCGCTGTCACGTTTGTTCCTTGATCTCTGCGTCACCGACCAATTTGATATTCGTGTGACAGAAAACATTCTAAAATAAAAATACTTTATTGTCCAGCCGCGGCTGAAAAATCAATAAGGAACCTTACTACGCTATAATCGATAATTGTGCGGCGAGCTACTGAAAAGCTGCCCGCGAGCTACAGGTAGCTCGCGATCGACGTGTTGGAGAGCCCTGAGGCCTGAACTACGAAGCTGGTTCAACCTAACCTGGATATGTTTGAGTTAGCCGGTTGGCCTAATCCAAAACATACGCGCTCTCGCTAAACGGTCCTACGACGCGGGTTATCAAGTGGATCGCTCAAGCCTAGCCGTGTCCTATCTAGTTAGGTGCGCGTTCACATGAAAGGGGTGGTATTTGGAGCATTCGACCAATCACAAACATGGAGAAGCATACTGACAGCGTCATACTTCCTGAATGAAAAGTCAACTATATAATTAGACAAATATGAAGACGTTAAACTTTAAACATCCATGACTTAAACACTTTATCCAGGATCAAAGCCACATAGCTGTACCTGCAAGGTGAATACAGCTGGTAACAGAACAAGTGTTTGAATGCGTACATTATCAGGTTTATGATATCACTGGCCCGTCTAAAACACGAGTAGATCTGACTTTAATTACATTTGTCTCGAGTGTTTCGTCAACTTAATGTGTTGCTTAAAATACTTCTGTGACACTGTGACACTGTGAGTGTTGCATGGCCAGATACGGCTCGGCTGACTCAGATAAGGAGATATATGATACATTATGATGTGATATGAATGATAATGGGACACATCGACGTCTGCACTCACAGTGCCGTGGACTGTAGGCAACGTAATGTTACTTTGATCTGGTTACTTATGTTGTGGCAGATATTTAATTAAGCTTTCTTAACATAATCGTATAATGATAGTTATAATAGTCGGATTGCTCTGAAGATGGGAGGTGATGTTCTATTCATTTTCACGTTCACACAGTCGGTGATTTTGGCCGGCCGTCTTTCCTGCAACCGCAGTTTAAACTGTATTTCCTCCGCACACTGAGCTCTGATTGGTCAGCAGGCGTGGTGCTTTCGCTGAGTTGATCTCTTATCCTGGAACCTATCCTGCTTCGGAGCACAGACTAGGTTCCAGGATAAGTCACCATGGAGATCTAGCCCGCTAAAAAGTGAACCAGCTTCGTAGTACCGGAAATCCCAGAAGTTATCTTGCTAAACGAAAATCCTGCTTCTTAGTATACCCCCCAGGTCTAAAGAAATCTCAGTAGGTGAATGCTTGCATAGATGGTAGTACCCATAGAGTCCAGTAGAGGGCGGAGCCTGTGAGAGATATAACTGTCTGTACTACATTTTATTTAATAGAGACACATGTCTAGCGTGGCTGAAAAGCTAAATAAAATGCAATTTCGAATCAAAGGGAGCAATGCTGCAATGCCACAGTAACCATTTCCATCTATCCTTTATCACTTCCTGCAGAGATATATTCTAGACACCTGGTGCTATAAGTGGTGTTGCTATAATAAAAGGTATTTTTAAATGTTGAATCAAGAGTAACAAGGCACAGCTTCTACCTTCACACACAAATAGTCACAGACTCGTGCAGCTCTCAGCGCCTTGAAATTACAACTCCACGACAGCAGACCTCGGTAGCTGCAGATGAGGCTGATGGGATATGCATCTATTTGTATGTTTTTGGTTACGAAGCAAAGTATTGAACACATTTAATTGACCTGCTGGTGGCGCTAGAGGAAAAGTCAGGGTCTCAAGATATTTAGATGCTCCCTATGCTTCCTATATTCCTACAAAATGTCAAAGCAGACTATTGAACAGTTAGTGAGACATAACAGTCCAAGTGATTGACTGACAGACTGACCATCAACACTGCCCAGCATAAAGCTAGATATGCGTCCACTGAAAAGTATTCACAATAAAGAAGAGATGAACAATAACCATGTACAGTAAATACTTCTGAAATGATCATGGCCTGAAGGAACAGCCGCAAATTACCCAATGTCATTTTTTTTACTTTATCCTGAGTTTGGGTTTAGTTTAAAGGTCCCATGTCATGCTTTTCCGGTTATTACCCGTCCCCTTGTGTGTTATGAAATTTGTATGCATGTAAACGGTCTGCAGAGTCAAAAACCCTCAAAGTACACCCTGTAGCGAGTAAAACTCTAACACAGAAAAGACCTCCCCAAAACGCCTCGTTGGAGATTTCTCATTTACTTCCTGGGTATCGCTACGTACGACACTGAAGAACGATGCTGTTCCTACTTTGTTTGGACCAGCGGGAGATTCGGGTACACAACCTGTAAGTATTCATTGTTGTTTGTGTATTTATGATGTTTAAAACAAACAAGGTATCTACCACGGCTGTTTAAATGGGTAAACATTTTTCGGACTACGTTGGGATCGCGGAGAAATGCTCTCCGCAGACCCATTCTCACAGCGTTATAAACCTTTTTCTTACTCAATATCAAGCCACACTTATTGTTTTTACTTCGGCTGTGAGTGTTTGTGTGCTCAGGATGAGTTTCGCTTGGTCACGCTGTATTTGTTTCGCCAACATGGAAGCCCTGTCTGCTCCTCACTGCAGCTCCTCACTGCTGCAGCTGCACGTCGCTTGACCAATCAGAGCACACTGGGCTCACAGGGGGGGGGGGGGGCTCCAACAAGTTGTTTAGGACAGAGGGTGCATACTGGTGAATACACATACTATACAGAGATGCTGTATGAGAAACCAATGTGAGTTTGGAAAATTGCACAGTATAAATCTATTCTAGTATACCTCAACAATGGAATTATGATCAGTAGAAATGGCCATGACATGGGAGCTTTAAGGCCCGTATCGTCTCACTTTGTGTTGTTCTTTCATTGTATATCAATTTCTCTTGATATAGGAGTATTAGACAACAATTCAAAAGTGATGTGAAAGTAGGGGTTCAGTCGGGGGCCACATGATTTTCCGCGTTGACCCAAATCATGTCAGGCACCAGGATGAAGTGAATTAGGAAACAGTTTAATAATTGATTTAACTATGCAATAGCTTCAAAGAGGCTGAAACACAACAAAACATAAGGCTACTGTTGAAACATAAAACATTCAATGAATTTATCGGCACCCACATAAGAACATAGCACTGCAGAGAAATAGATTTTGAATTTATGAAACAGTTTCTCTATTCAAATGTTTTATCCGAAACACTGGAGAATGGCGCACGTTTAATAATCCACCTACTTACTAATCATGCAGACCTGGCACATGTCAATCTTAAAAAGAGAGTTTTGATTCTAAGATCATATGTTGTGAACCTCTCACCTGCAGACGAAGAAGTACATGGGTGAGTGGAGGTTCTTGTTCTTTACTATGGCTGTGATGACCAGGATGTTCTCCAGCAGGGAGATGATACCCAGGATCAGGAAGACCTGATGAGAGCAGAACACAGTGTCACAGAGAGGGAGGTTAGAGTAGATGAGCAGAAGACTTGTCCTAAAAAGGAAATAGCAAAGTTAATAAGATAGGAAAGAGTAAGAAAAATGCTGCATATTGATGTTCAGTAGCACCGTCCATACCTCGACTGCGATGTGGACCTGCTCGCACGCTGCAGGTTTGGAGGTGCTGGTCTTTCCTGGTAGCAGTGGGGGGGGCAGGGTGTAGTTCTGGTGATAGTAGGAGTAGGCCCAGGTGGAGTTACCCAGCTGCCCCTCCTCTTGGTAGGAGGACTCATCAGACAGATTCATGCCTGCCGCGGCTCTGCTCCAGATCATTGCTGCTTGTTTGTGGGGGACATTTCCCAAGCAGGCTGCAAAGGAGAACATCACAATGTTCACAGTGCAATGTGAACTAGAGAATGCAATTCCTGAAGAAATTGCTAGTGGGAATGCTTTATGCTGAAAAGCTGATGCTGAACTGCTATGCTGAAATGTAATGTGTAAGAGCAATCGATTCCCGACCAACACTGAACGTTTTGATGTTTGAACTGAGTTTCTGCGATGTGGAGTGTGGGAGCAGAAGAGGGACAAAATAATCCGGCAGAGTAATAAGATTGAAAAACGTGTCGTAGAAGAACAAGTAGTTGGAATGCTGTATCCGCATTCCAACTAAAATATGAGTTCAGCCTTTATTTACATAAAGGCCTATATATTTCTCTTTTGTTAAAAAACTCCAATTGATTTGTTTTCCCTTCAAACAACTTTGATTCATGTTTTTGTGTGATAAGCAGTTCAAACCAGTTAGCTTGAGGAACCAATGAGGAATTAATAAAAGTCAGCGCTGAGCTTCAGTCTGCAATGTTTAAAACAAGAGAAAATGCCTGAAATCTAGGTGTAAAATCCAGGCTGAAGACTTTTCTTTTTAACAATGCTTTTAATTGAACTATTCATATCTCACACTGCACTGTAACTTTTATTCATGTATTTTATATATCGGTTTGGTTTATGTTAATTGTATTCTCTTTGCTTTTAATGACTGTTTTTAAATGCCATTTTATAATGTATTTTCGCCGCACTATTTCTTAATGCTGTTATTGTTTTTTATGTTTATAAAGCACTTTGAATTGCCTTGTGTTGAAAGGTGCTATATAAATAAACTTGCCTTGCCTTGAGGGACTCAAATTAAAATCTGTCATGATAGGCACATTATTTAAAAGTCTCCAAGATCAACCACAGCACTGAAGAGCAGAAAGGTTAGGGATTGTGACATCAAGTAATCAATCAATTACACACACAGGATGAGAACTACAGTGCATTCACACCAAGCTTTGGGACTTCCTTAGAACTGGGGACCGAGCAACCTCACTGTCACACATATTGTCTTATTGTAACGTGTTAATATGTGTGACTCAGAGGAGCTGGAACTCATATTCTGTTACCTTCAAATAGAAGCAGGCTAGCTATTTCCCCCTGTTTTTAGTATATGCAAAGCTAAGCCTAACTACTGCTGAAGCTGCATATATATTTGCGTTACAAACATGGAATAGCCAAGAGATAATAATAATACATTACATTTATAAAGCGCTTTTCCTGGTGCTCAAAGCGCTTAGATAAGTCTTTTTAATATGTACTTCTCTGTTCCTTTAGGAATAAACATGTACTGGGTTACTTTCAAGTTGATTCAATGGTTTCCTGGTCAAATAGAAATGTGTCTGCCTCAATGACTCCGTGCTACACTAGATTGGTTAGGATTAGTTGTAAGGTTAAATCGCTTAGTGAAATGATGTTATACAGTCATAATAATCTAAATACGGCATTGTGTCTCACTGATGTATCCCATTATACATCAGTGAGACACAGTTTGTCTATAATGCAATGTAACCTCAGCTGAAATTAAAACAAAGGGGCCCTGGAGGTTATGAAATAAAAGAGATGAGGGGCCCTGTCATAACACTGTGAATGAGACACATGCCCCTTTCACACCAGCGCTTTTTCAGCTCCGGCTCGGAGCTAGAGCTGAAAAGCGCCGGTTTTTCCTGTTCACACCACAGCAGCGCCGGTGTTATGCCGTAGGTTGAAGCCTTGCCGTGGATTGAAGCCCTGTTCGCGGGGACGCGCAAAGCTGACGTCATCGCCTGTATTGAGCGTTCGCCGTTTTCTAAGCTTTTTTCTCTCTTTTGAGTGATATATCAGATTAAACAGCAAACGGCTGAATAAATCATGTGCATATAATTGCGAGGAGGCTTGTTTTAAGGACACGTTTTTCAGATCTGTCACAATCTTCGTATTGGAATAAACTTACGTTTTTGAGTGTATAGTCCCACTCTGTTATATTCCTCCTTCCTGCAGAACAGACAATGACAGGATCATATGTGATTTGTCAATAGTCCTATTTCTTAAAACCTTCTCTGTTGTTTATGTGTCTGATAACCACGAATAGTAAGCAATAATATAACAGTAATGATATCACATGTGTCAGACACTGTTATTTTCAATCAAGCCTAAAAGATAATGTGTTCAAACTGGCTTCACTCACTTGAATTGCTCCTTTGAATATCATTTTTATATATTCCTACTCAACACATGTTTGCATTGTAATGCCACTCATATTTTTTTTTAATTGTATTTTAAAGTGACATTGAATGCTTTGAAAGGTGCCCTAAAATAAAGTGTATTATTGATCTTATATCTGTGCCTCTATTACATTACATTTCATTTTCTATCACACTATTAATGTTCCTTATTTTAGACTAGGTTAATCCTGGTGTCAATAGGGAAGATCTGCACTGTTCTCTACATAACATGTTCAGAGCAGGTATTTCTCCTGCCGGATTTGGAACCCCCCCTATATCTTTCTCCAGGATAGTCACAACTTCACCAAAATCACACTGGTGTTGCCTGTTCCCCTCTAGTTTATGCTCACCAAAGCATTTCATTCTGGGCCCTGCAGGTGAAAAACTAAAGAGGGGCATAAAATCCGGCAGACCAGGTGTTGGTGCTGCCGGATTTGGAAGCCCCTCTTTAGTTTTGTTCCTGCAGGGCCCAGAGTGAAATGCTTTTGTGAGCACAAACTAGAGGGGAACAGGCAACACCAGTGTGATTTTGGTGAAGTTGTGACTGTCCTGGAGAAAGTTGTAGGGGGGGGGTTCCATATCTGGCAGGAGAAATACCTGCTCTACTGAACATGTTATAGAGAACAGTGCAGATCTAAAATAAGGAACATTAATAGTGTGATATAGGCACAGATATAAGATCAATAATACACTTTATTTTAGGGCACCTTTCAAAGCATTCAATGTCACCTTAAAATACAATAACAAATAAAAATATGAGTGGCATTACAATACAAACATGTGTTGAGTAGGAAACCACAGAGGAACATTACATGCAAAGGAGCAATTAAAGTGAGTGAAGCCAGTTTGAACACATTATCTTTTAGGCTTGCTTGAAAATAACACAGTGTCTGACATATGTTAACTTATATCATTACTGTTATATCATTGCTTACTATTCATGGTTATCAGACACTTAAACAACAGAGAAGGTTTTAAGAAATAGGACTATTGACAAATGACATATTATCCTGTCATTGTCTGTTCTGTGGAGGAACATAACAGAGTGGGACTATACACTCAAAAACTGAAGTTTGTTCCAATACGAAGATTGTGACTTCTGAAAAGTGTCCTTAAAACGAGCATCCTCGCAATTGTATGCACATTATTTATTCAGCCGTTTGCTGTTTAATCTGATGGGAAATATATCATTCAAAAGAGAGAGAAAAGCTTATTAAACTAGACGAACGCTCAATACAGGCGATGATGTCACGTTTGCGCGTCCCCGCGAACAGGGCTTCAATCTACGGCACAACACCGGCTCTTAGCTCCGGAATCCGGTTCACTTCCAGCTCCAAAAAATGGTCGGTCTAGACTCTAGAGGCAAGAGCTTCGGAGCTAAGAGGCGGCGTCGCTTACGTCTCTCTTACGTCGAGGCGGGGGCGGGGGCAGATTCGTCGTTGATGCTGAAGACCACAAAGAAGTCTTGCATTTCGCATGTGATGTTTGTAAAGTTCCAAGTAAAGTCGTCCCTTGTAAAGTCGTCCGATGCCTTCCATTTTGTTTCGTAAGAGGATAACCAAAGTGAACAGCGCTTCAATACAATCGGCCATTGTTGTTGTTGTCGATGAGAGGGATTTCCGCGCGGTTTGGATTTTATGAAGCAGGCACGTAAACGGTGACGTCATGACGCAGCAGCGGCAGCTCTGGGCGGTGTGAACAGAGTGGGAGCAGAAAATGGAAACCGGAGCTGAACGAAAAAAGCTCCCGCTCGGAGCTAGAAAGAGAAAAGCGCTGGTGTGAAAGCTGCAACAGAGAGCCTCATCCTGTTCTCAGCTGATTGTATGTGATGACATCTGACTGGAAAGCTTCAGCCCTGCAGGCAAGTCCCCCTCCCAACCACATCCCACAGAACAGTATGACTAATGGACCCTCCAGTGATGTCAAATGATACTATTGGAGTTGGTTTTACATTTGAGCAGAGGTGACACCACCGTTATTTTAATTAAAAATGCATGTCAAGTGCTACAGGAGCTGCTGCTAAAAGCTGATACAGAGTAAACCGTGTACACAGAAAGCAAAAACACCGACGAGAAAACAAAGCCATTCCAGTTTATTTAAGAGATAAACTGAATTCTCCATTATGCCTATCATAGTGGACTGCAGTCACACGGGCTCATTTCAGAAGAATGCAAATGATTCAAATCCCATTACAAGAGAACACAATGAGCCTAAAGTAATTCATCTTTGCTGCATGGCTAAATGAAAAGGCCATGCCTGTTCAGTTTGAGAAGTTAGGACATGTTGTTGCTCTTATGTATGCACTTGTAGTGCCGAGAGATATGGAGTCAGAGGCGGTGCAAGGAAGGTGCAAGAATAGTGATTTATTCACAAGCTGCAAAGGACATGTTGTCGGGTCGCAGCCCGGGTCGACAAGAAAGTGAAGTCAGGAGGGCACACAACATATATAGTAAACACATAACATGTCCGTGTGGGAACAATAGCCCCAACTGTAGTTCCATGTATGAATTATGTCCCAGTGTATTAATAGGTGGTCACCACACAAGCCCCCCCAGAATTCAAACATGGCAAAAAAATCCTCGCGTCCGTGGAGGAAGCACCACAGGGGCCGAGGAGGGTGGGGCCGCAGGTGAGGACCGGGCCATGGAACGGGCCACGAAAGGGGGCCGCAGGAGAGGGCAGGGGCCCTAACGAGGGTGAGGGCACCCACACCGGGGGCCGCAGTAGGTGTTGCGGAGAACCCAGCAGGAAAGAGCGCAACCCGGCCGCAGGCAGACGCACAACGGCGGCGGGCACGAAGCCCTCGGCAGGCGTCGAGGTATCCCCGGAAGAGAGGAGCAGTCCCCCCGGGAGGAAGGAGCGCAACCCGGCCACAGGCAGACGTGCAACGGCGGCGGGCACGAAGTCCTCGGCAGGCGTCGAGGCATCCCCGGGAAGCAGGAGAGCAACCCGGCCGCAGGCAGACGTGCCGCGGCGGCGGGCATGAAGTCCTCAGCAGATGTCGAGGTATCCCGGGAAGCAGGAGAGCAACCCGGCCGCAGGCAGACGTGCCGCGGCGGCGGGCATGAAGTCCTCAGCAGGCGCTGAGGCATCCCCGGGAAGCAGGAGAGGCCAAACAGGGTCCCGGAGCACGCCACCCATGGGCCGATGGAGCATGGGCGACGTCCGGAACTGTCGAGGCGAGAGGGGGTCCAGAGTGCGCCACCCAGGCGCCGATGAACGTGAGTGGCGTCTGGATATCCCCGGAAGGCAGGAGAGGCCAGACAGGCTCCGGAGCGCGCCACCCACGGGCCGATGGCAGCATGGGCGACGTCCAAAACCGTAGAGGCGAGACGGGGTCCAGGAGTGCACCACCCAGGCGTCGATGAAAACGTGAGTGGCGTCTGGAACCGCCGTGGAGGTGGTGAAAAAGGTGAGAGTGTCCACATGAGGTCAACCGGCTGGTCGAACCTCCTCTCCGGCACCAGAAACAAAACAAACTCAAAAGGGCTGATAGCCGTTAGCACTAGCCGTCGTTAGCCCCACGTGGTTAGCCGCTAGCTGCCAGCCATGGGTAGCTGCCAGCCGTCGTTAGCCCCATGTGGTTAGCAGCCGGGACGTGCAGCCGCACGCCCCGAAGAACAAACCCATGAGGTAGCAATGGGGTTGCTGGTCGACCCAGCAGGTCGTGCATCGTCCCCCCGTTGGATAGAAAGCCGATGCGGGAACGGCGAGCAACGTCTCCAGCCTTCTGCGGAGCGCGCACCGAGCCTCAGTCCGCGTGCCGGTGGCAGCCACGGACGTCTCCAATCAAACCCCGGCATTTCGAGAAAGGAACTCGAGTTCCTTTTGCCGTGTTCGGCTCCGTCCCGGAAACTTCTCAAGACGTATCAGGGTCACCAGTGTAGTGCCGAGAGATATGGAGTCAGAGGCGGTGCAAGGAAGGTGCAAGAATAGTGATTTATTCACAAGCTGCAAAGGACATGTTGTCGGGTCGCAGCCCGGGTCGACAAGAAAGTGAAGTCAGGAGGGCACACAACATATATAGTAAACACATAACATGTCCGTGTGGGAACAATAGCCCCAACTGTAGTTCCATGTATGAATTATGTCCCAGTGTATTAATAGGTGGTCACCACACACTTTTTTTTAACACAGTAATTGAAGTAAATAGACATTTTAGCAGCCTAATTGGAATTACATTTTTCCAGTATTAATCGACACGAAAGGTATTTTAAGCTTCAAAGAGGAGAAGCAATTACTGGAAATATTATTTATGTTCAAACTATTTACAAGTGCAAATGTCAAACAATTCCCAGTGGCTAGAGCAATTATATTTCAATAATTTAATGTATAGCTGTCCTTTCAGAGTGTATTACCGTTTCTACTTTTTCACATTTGTTAATTTTCTGCTCATATCAGTAGCATAGCATCATCTCAAATACGCAGAACTTGTAAAATGATCTGTTCTGTTGTAGGGGTTTCACCAACTAATCGACTAGTCGACTACCTTTACCACTAGTCGGCGCTGTAGGCCCTAGTCGACTAGTCGTGAAACAAATGGAGGTAAATGAGGTGCTGCAAAATGCTTCAAAACACGTCCGACATTCTTATGTATGGCAGTACTTCAACAAAGATGTAACCAACTCCACAGTGAAGTGTCAGTTGTGTACAGCTGTACTGAAGTACAACAAAAATACATCTGCTATGCGCAACCATCTGAAGATGAGACACCCGCTGCCGACAGCTAGCACTAGCAGTAATGCTAGCACCAGTGAGCAACGGACCGGTGTTCCGGATTAACTGGTTCCCCGATCAACTGGTTGACAGATGTGGAGGCGTGGCCTTCGACTGAAATACACATTTCGATCGCTTCTTCTGTCGTTTACATAAATCTTTTGGTATATTTGGCTGGATAGGAACACTTTGATGCACATTCAGTACCAGTGTGTGAGGTTGTGGTTACGATGGCGATATCCGGACGCGAACAGCGAGGACTACAAAAATAAAAACGAGTTGACATGGGGATGTCTGTTCAAAACATTGCGAGCTCCAATAAATCATTTAAACCAGCTATTGTTGCCAGACTAATTACTGAATATCGTTCTTAATGTGATACCAAGTCCATCTGAGACCTGTGTACACCTTCAGACAGCCTCCAAGTGAAGCACACGTTGTTTACTCACAGTTTGAAAGCAGCGTGGAGAAGTCTTCAGCTGTGTTAAGTTGTGATCCGCTCGAATACATCCTTAAAACCAGTTATTGTTGCCCGACTTATCACTGAATATCGTTCCTAATGTGATACCAAGTCCATCTGAAACATGTGTACACCTTCAGACAGCCTCCCAGTGAAGCGTACGTTGTTTACTCAGAGTTTGAAAGCAGCGTGGAGAAGTTTTCAGCTGTGATAAACTGTGATCCTCTCAGGTAAACTGTGATTCGCTCAGGGTCAACAGGGATCCACCCATGGGAAAATGGGATCCGCCCAGGTTAAACTGTGTTACGACTTCTGTGGCTATCTACCAGCGATCATGTTTAATATGAAAGACACACACATATACATCCCTTATAAAAACGGCATCTGCAGCACTCATCCAGATAACATGCTGTTAACTCGTTTTGCAAAGATAGCAGCAGAAATGTCATTGCTGCATGTGCAGGGATATTAGACTTTAAAATGCTGATGGGTCATTAATGTTGGTCTCGGCAAACAATATTAGGAATCCTTTATTCAAACTACATAATATTCATTGTCCATCGACATGAAATAACAAAAAAGTTCATGCTGGACTCAAACCCGAGTCCCAACAGCAAAAGTCACTCCAGCCCTGCGCATTATGAGTGCGCCACGAATCAACACGATACCACGGTAAAACTAACACTTATCACAACATAATGTGGGCTCGCAGGCTGATAAACTAGGATATCTGATCTCGGTGGGTCTTAATGAGGCTTGATACAGACCTCAGTCAGAATACTATATTATAATATGTATATTATATGGCTTAAAGTGTACATACATTCGCTCACATTATAAATGATGGTCGGGTTGCATTTTTCTGGAACTTTTTAACAAGGTTAATCTAAAATATTATAGTGTGGTGGTTCGATATGTCGTGTTGATCCGTGGCGCACTTATAACGCGCAGGGCTGGAGTGACTTTTGCTGTTGGGACTCGGGTTTGAGTCCAGCATGAACTTTTTTGTTATTTTCATGTCGATGGACAATGAATATTATGTAGTTTGAATAAAGGATTCCTAATATTGTTTGCCGAGACCAACATTAATGACCCATCAGCATTTTAAAGTCTAATATCCCTGCACATGCAGCAATGACATTTCTGCTGCTATCTTTGCAAAACGAGTTAACAGCATGTTATCTGGATGAGTGCTGCAGAATGCCGTTTTTATAAGGGATGTATATGTGTGTGTCTTTCATATTAAACATGATCGCTGGTAGATAGCCACAGAAGTCGTAACACAGTTTAACCTGGGCGGATCCCATTTTCCCATGGGTGGATCCCTGTTGACCCTGAGCGAATCACAGTTTACCTGAGAGGATCACAGTTTAACACAGCTGAAAACTTCTCCACGCTGCTTTCAAACTCTGAGTAAACAACGTACGCTTCACTGGGAGGCTGTCTGAAGGTGTACACATGTTTCAGATGGACTTGGTATCACATTAGGAACGATATTCAGTGATAAGTCGGGCAACAATAGCTGGTTTTAAGGATGTATTCGAGCGGATCACAACTTAACACAGCTGAAGACTTCTCCACGCTGCTTTCAAACTGTGAGTAAACAACGTGTGCTTCACTTGGAGGCTGTCTGAAGGTGTACACAGGTCTCAGATGGACTTGGTATCACATTAAGAACGATATTCAGTAATTAGTCTGGCAACAATAGCTGGTTTAAATGATTTATTGGAGCTCGCAATGTTTTGAACAGACATCCCCATGTCAACTCGTTTTTATTTTTGTAGTCCTCGCTGTTCGCGTCCGGATATCGCCATCGTAACCACAACCTCACACACTGGTACTGAATGTGCATCAAAGTGTTCCTATCCAGCCAAATATACCAAAAGATTTATGAAAACGACAGAAGAAGCGATCGAAATGTGTATTTCAGTCGAAGGCCACGCTTCCACATCTGTCAACCAGTTGATCGGGGAACCAGTTAATCCGGAACACCGGCGTCAGCACAGGACAGAGGCAGACGAGCAGCAAGAAAAAACGGGTCTACAGTGATGCGGATGATGAGCTACGGGATTACTGCCAGCGGACACCGCATATCCCCACAATGGATAACCCACTGGAGTGGTGGGCAGAAAACGTGCACCGCGTCCCCCGTTTAGCCAAGCTTTCGAGGAGCTATTCCAGCCACAGGCACCCCGAGTGAGAGGGTTTTTTCCCTGGCAGGCAACACTGTCACCCGAAAGCGGTCAAGCCTCCTTCCCTCACATGTCGATGCGTTGGTGTTCCTCAACGCAAACCAAAAATCTGGAAAGGTGGACGTTATCGTGGAGGACAGCGAGTAAAGTGTTGCGCAATGCGCTGTTGCGCACTGGATTTACGTGGCATTTCTGTAAACAGAGTTTTTTGCTGTCGATTTTGGTGAGTCCAGTTACTGTTTGTTATTTACTAAGTCCAGTTACTGTTTGTTATTTACTAAGTCCAGTTACTGTTTGTTATTTACTAAGTCCAGTTACTGTTTGTTATTTACTAAGTCCAGTTACTGTTTGTTATTTACTCAGCCTTGTAACACAAATTAAAATGCAGTGTTTAATGTAACTGTATGAGTTCCGATATAAAATACAGTTGTACACCTCTCTTTGTGTGTCTTTATTATGACGTAACGACTAGTCGACTGCTATTTTGAAAAATGTGTCGACTAGTAAATATTGGTAGTTGTGAAACCCCTATTCTGTTGTTATGACTGAAGAGTGTACTGTCTATAATGAAATACTACTCGTTGTTCGTTTCCATATATGATCCTGAAGGAAGTACTTTTTTCACGGTTTGGCATACTTTCACGCAATGATGGAAATATAATATCCTGAATTTCCCCACAGGAATGAATAAAGGTCCATCTTATCTTATCTTACATATATTTAGACTGCTCCATATATCACATTCAAAGCAGCAAGCTTAGACATTTAAATCATTTGATGCTATCTGTTTTACAAAAAAAGGAGCACAGTGTGAACATTGTGTTCAAACTACATGAGATATCAAGTTCAGTATTTGCTTTGACAAAATTGGTTTATGAGTACAATGATTTATTAAGCTGCTACCTCAGTATATCAGCATTCCTAAATATACTGTTATTTGAGGTATTTATAATAACCTCTAAAGACATTCTTCACAGTATCATATCAAGAGGTGTCAGTTTGAGATAAATCACAGCAGGTAATGAATTGCGTCAACAGCACTGATTCTGAAATGCTTTTGAAAGGCATTAGGACACACCCATCACACCTTACATTATCTTTAATACTCAGAGGAATTTGTGAACTAATGTAAATGTTGTATGCTTCATTGTATGCGTCTGTAAAGCCGGTGTGTCCTTGGGCAAGACACTTCACCTGAACTTGCTCCTGTGGGTATTGTCCACAGTATCTGACCATTGCATGTATGATATATGTGTAATGTGTGTATATGTAAAGCGCTTTGAGTCATTGAAAAAGCGCTATAATAAATGTAAGGAATTATAATGTTGGCACTCAACCATTGGCTGTGTAAAAATATTACTGAAGTTATCAGTATAATGTTCACTGACAACTCTTTTCTTTCTTACAAAAGATGCACACTCACAGCAATCTGCTCAAAGTGACTACACCTATTTATTTGAGATTTGCACAGCACCAGGGAAACTTTGAGCTTTTCATTTATTACAACAACTAGTCTGCAGCTCAAACACAGAGGAAAATAGCCAGCAAAATGTCAAATATGCACACGAGAACTGACCAAGAGCACAACTCTCCCTTTGCTGAGCCCAATTCCCATCTTTTATTCAGACTTGCTTCATGCTAAATATAAAAGTAAATCAATGAATCCCCTCCATTAACCTGTTGACATTTCCCCTTCATATGACTCATCAGAGTATGGTGGCAGATGTCAAAGCAGTTTAATTCTAAAATTGTCTTCCCCACCAGTTCATTTCCAGATCTAGGATCTACAAGTTGGACTTTTGGAAACTTTTGATCAAATGTTGTTTCCCGCTGCATAAGGAAGGGCGTTCGGCAAGTCAACAGCACGGCCCAAAGTGACTGGAGGAGCATTTATATGTTCAAAATAGGATAGCCCACACCATACCTATACCTGTGGTTAATGTGCAGGCTGTAGCCACCTGCACTTTCTGATGGTGTGTGTGCTCACACACTGATATATGTAGTTATGTTGTGACAGCAGCTGTGATCCTTTCATCCCTGTGTTTTTTCTCAGGTACTCTCCATCTTCCTTCACTCCCAGGGGATTATTTATTGACATGAATCATGTGTCACAACAAGGAATGCAATACAACACCCGGACAGAGTCAATAGAGTCATGTTAAAGCTTTTGACGGCTAATGATTTTGGACTCAAATCCCCACCATGGATGCACACTATCAAGGCAAGGCAAGTTTATTTATATAGCACTTTTCAACACAAGGCAATTCAAAGTTATTTACAAAAAATGAAAAACATTAAGAAAATGGCATTTAAAATCAGTCATTAAAAAGAAAAGCTAATAAAATAAACATTAAAAGAAAAAGTACATGGATCAAAGTTACAGTGCAGTTTAAGATATGAATAGTTCAATTAAAAGCAGCGACAAAAAGAAAAGTCTTCAGCCTGGATTTAAAAGTAGTCAGAGTTGCAGCGGACCTGCAGGTTTCTGGGAGTTTGTTCCAGATATTTGGAGCATAATAACTGAATGCTGCTTCTCCATGTTTAGTTCTGACTCTGGGGACAGAAAGCTGACCAGTCCCTGAAGACCTGAGAGATCTGGATGGTTCATCATTTAGCAGGAGGTCAGAAATGTATTTTGGGCCTAAACCATTCAGTGCTTTATAAACCAGCAGCAGTATTTTGAAATCTATTCTTTGACACACAGGAAGCCAGTGTAAAGACTTCAGAACAGGAGTGATGTGATCCACTTTCTTAGTGTTAGTGAGGACTCGAGCAGCAGCGTTCTGAATCAGCTGCAGCTTTCTAATAGATTCTTCCTATCAGGAAGAAACATGTGGACATGTTTTTAGTTCTTACCTGTTACATATGGGGGTTATTCCCTATCTTTATTCAAGAACGTGGTCTTTACATTTGAGAGCATAATTGATTGATTTCAGGTTCAGATGTATTTCTTTCCCTCAAACCCTGTCATCGCACTCAAATAGTGCCTGCTTACGCTTAGATTTGCTCTGCTTCTGCTCAAACTGTACGCTTGCACTCATATATTGCTGCTTGCACAGATTTCCTGTGTTCCAGTTTAAAACCTTCTCCTCGCACTCAGGCTGTTTCTGTGCGCTCGTCAAATGTCTGCTCTCAGATTTCTGTTCTGCGCTTGGATTTGTGCAACAACCCCGTCAAAATCCCTCAACCAATAGGAGGCCAGGTGTCCTTGCGGACGTGCGTTCGCTTTACATATTGGAGCGTCCCGTAAGGGCGGTTACTCTTTGGTTTATAAACTCCCGCCTTCCATGGCTTTATCACATGTACTTCACTTGTTTCATTTACAATTTTTTTTGGGGAAAAGCACAGTTAATATATATAAATAATATATATATATATATATATATATGTATATACCAGCACTTTACATAATAGCTACGTTAATAGTAGCCGTAGCACACCGTGCTGGAGCAGAACAACATTCTGGAGGATCGCTGTCCAACATGGAGCAAAGTCATATTGTTTTATTTGCCATACTTTTTATGCTGGTGTAAGAAATTAAAATCAATGTTGATATGGCGTTATTTAAATTAAATACAGGGTTTTAATTTAAAGCAGTTTTATTCTGAAAAAAACGGAAGTTTACACTAACTATTAACTTAACAATTGTATTCTGAAAATTCTTCATTTCCGGTTAGCATTAGCATGTGGTGAAATGCTACGTTTTCAAACCGTGAATTGAAGGTGAAATGACGTGATGTTGTACCCTAAACACACTGGGTTTAACACTCATTTATTGACGCTGAAACAATGTTTATTAGGGAATGTTTAAATAACCACAGACATCAGAATGTCAGCTCTTCCGCCCCTCCCTACAGGCCAATCACGCAGGCTGCATGGGGCCCCGCCTTGCGCAGGGGGCCCCGCCCAGAGGACCTCAGCTGCTGTTCGCAGTTCTCCGCGAGAGTGAGAGGTGACAAGAGGAGCACGTCTGTAACCCGACACCGTTGCAATTAATAGACATCTGACCAATCACGGCTTTGATACGGCCACTAGTGCAGGTGAAGAGATGTCGGTGAAAAGACAGTGTCAGTCCGGCGCAAAAAACAAAACATGAAGAAGAGCATCACTCGAAGGTGGGTTATTGTATGAGTCAAATGTACAACTTGCGAATGTTGTATAAGTCAAATTGCCATATTAAAACATCAGCTGCAATTCACGACATGAAGAAGGCAGTCTCTGCAGAGCATACAGGCTAATGGAGATGCAGTTATTTCCAGCATTCTTTATTTACCATTCATTCAAGTATGTGATGCCTTTTATCTGCTAATGTACAGGAGGAAGAGTGATACACTGTCTGTCTAGTTGGCTTACATAACAGTTAAAGTTTACAGCCTAAAAAACATGGAGCATTTGTTCCCCCTTTTATTCATTTTTATGTCAATTTGCACATTTCATGGTGACGCTCAGCCTCTCCCCTTAACTCCTAACAGCCATCATCATGTCAACCACAACACAGAGAAATACTGATATAAATGTGTGTGTAGTTGTTGATACATTGCTGACAGAGGGAACTACATTTGAATACAGATTTAAGAAATATCAGTTTTTGAGCATGTCATAAGCATGTTTTGTCTTGACTATATTACAACTATATTATAATAAAACAATATAGTATTTTTATTATTGAATTGATTATGATTATCATTATTAGTAGAAGTAGTTTATTTGCATTAATTATATGTTAATATTTTTGAAGCTAGTATTTGGCAGGAAATGCAAAATTCACCTCCACATTTACCTCCAAGTTTGCCAGGGGCGGCCCTGCTTCCACCGAACGCACACGCGAGAGACGACAGAGCGGAATGGGGAGAGCGCCTCCAGCTTGCATATTTCATTGTACACCACCGCATCTTTTGTGTAATGAAATGCTGTTAACTTTTATAAGCTTCCCTTGACTCTTTTCAGTCTGTCCTGCTGTCAGGGTTAAAAAATTACTAACACTGGTAAGGGTGTCGTGAATCAACCTCGTCAGGTCTTGCTCATTCATTGACAGCTGCATGAACTAACATGGCTATTAACGTTAACTTAAACCAAGGTGGTAATATTTAAAATGGCTCTTAACCCTCTGGAGTCTAAGGGTATTTTCTCGATTTTTAGATGTTTTCTTAAATCACCTTTTAAATGTATTTCTTCTAACATGGCCCCCATGTGTTACATATCAAAATGTTCAGGACAATCTCTGGTATTTATATATATGCATATTACTCCCCTTAGAGCACTGTTTGATGAGATAAGTAGCTCAAAAGCTTAACATTTGACATCCGATTTTCGGAAAATCTTCAAAGCTTTTGTGAAAACACAAATGTACTCATGTGATCGAATTGTTTTGGTGTTTTAGATTTGGTTACCATAGTCCTAGGATCACAAAAGCAGTGAAATATTTGAATTACACTGTATATACATGTGTTATTCATGTCTAAAATGAAAAACAATGTATTCAAATTTTGAGTAAAATAGGTGTGTATCACTACTTTCACCACAGCAGGGACTGAGATACATTAGGACTGAGTAATGACTTCATATTACATACCAGCGACGTGCAGTCAGGGGAGGCAGGGGAGGCAGAGCCTCACCTGTCATACTCATAGACTAGCCATACTACAATGTAACGGAAAAACAACTAAAGAAAAACTAAATAATAATAAAATGTCTCCACTGATCTGTGTTGTAAGTGTGATTTCTGTATGATTCCAATCGCTTTTTATAGTCAAAATCAGCAAATTTGCCGAGCTCCGCTACAACTACGGGTAGCGATGAAAAGTGAGGCAGGGACGAGCTCTGCCTCACGTAAGCCCACAGTAACTTGCTGGAGCGCGGGCACTAATTTAGCGCGGGCACTTATTTTGTGAGCGCGCTCAAGCCAGTTACTGTGTGGTGAGGTGAGGCACAGATGAGCTCTGCCTCACCTCAGAATGCGTCACCCCACAGAAACTGTCTGGAAAGCGGGCACTAAGCGCATGCCTGCACCATCTCACTGTATGTCACCAATGTAATGTTTGTAGATCCCTTTATTACATTTATCCTCGCCATCCATAGTCTCTAAATAACTTATTTCACGTATATATGATATTTAGGCTCGCTGGTCTCATCATACAACGGCAATGAAAAAAGCACCAGGGGAGGCAGCCATAACCTCTGCCGCACTGAAGGGGGCGCACGTGAGCCCACAGGTCCTTGTTGCTACTGTTATTCTACGCAGAGAAGGTAGACCGTAGACGGAAACCACAAACTAGACTTTTGAAACGAGAGGATGATAAGGAGGACTTTAACAAAAAAGTAATAGAGATTGTGGCCAAGAAGGAGAGCATGGACTTCATCTTCAAGTCAAGGTAAGACCACATTGTTAATGAAAATTGGATCTTACTAAGAAAGAACAATCCAATATTTAGATTGTGGGTATCCTTTTGTTGAACGGTCAGTTTAAAAATGATTCGAAACATCAGACCAAAAAAGCTTTTGAAAATAACAGAATATTTCGATTAAGGTCAGAATATAATATTTGTAAATCTGACTCTGAAAGAGTCAGTGCCTCACCAGCCATGAACCTCACCGCAAGTCACTGTTACATACCAAGGTTCATGTGATGTGTACAAATACAAATTGAGCATTCAACCTTTTTTTTTCAACCAACAATTTATTATAAATATGTTTTTTTCAACCAACTATTTATATAAATATAAGAAACTGGAAAATCTAACTATTTACAATATTGAACATCAGAACTTTCAACCAACTATTCATTATAAATGTCAAGACAGTGTCAAGGTAGTTGTCTGTCTTCCAAGACAGTGGGTCTGGCTGCTGTGAAGATGGGGGTGATGGTGCATGGGCTGCTGTGTAGGTGGGGTGTACAAGTGCTATACGAGACCTCCACGAGACCTCCTTGCTGGCTGGGTTGAAGGTGATGGCTGTGGTGGAGCCTTTGTGCTGAGGTGTATCTTGACCTGGTGGCAGCCGCAGATGGAGGTGGAGGCAGCTGTAGTGATGCTGGTCTGCTGGTCCTTGATGGTGATGGCTCTGGTGAAGGCCCTTGAGCCACAGTAGATCTTGACCTGGGGGCAGGCACAGATGGATGTTCTGGCTGCCCAGGCAGCTGTGAAACATCTCTGTAAAACAAATTAAAATGTAGGACAATAATTACAACTCATTTAATTGAAATAAAGTTCAAGTAAAATGTTGCTCAAGCACAAATAACAATGCACACATAAAAAGAAAGTTTGGGAGGTTGGAGGAGTCTCTCTCGATCTCTCTCTCTCTCTCTCTCTCTCTCTCACACACACACACACACACACACCACACACACACACACCACACACACACACACACACACACACACACACACACACACAGGTATTTCCAGTTACTTTACATTCAGTTATAAAATCACAGACACACATAACATAGGCTACATCTGATTACAAAGTCTC
>NW_022989764.1:562678-680840 GCF_902827175.1 Gymnodraco acuticeps | reverse complement strand
TCTCTCTCTCCACAAAGACGTAAAACTGATGGGAGACACGTGGTTTATGTTTTGTTTACTTGGTGGGTAGGTCCTTAGTGATTTCTCGATGTCCATTGGTCATTTCAGACCATGATGGCTGCCGGCCGAGATTTCCTTGACGGACACACGAATCCACCAATCCCACACAGTAAAGTCAAGCTGCTTTGAGCGGCCATATTGGCTGCTGTGCCCTGGTTACAGTCTCACAGGAGATACCACTGGAAAGCTACTCTTCCAGCGATTCCGTGGATATCTGAATAATATTTATACTCCTTATAATCGAAAATATATGATTAATTACGTAAAATTATGCGCACCTGGACTCCAGAGGGATACACGCAATATAGTAATCGTAATTTATGCTTCTGTGAGTTTCATTTCCCCTTCATCCATGGGTGTAGCACATGTCCTGTTTAAGTTTAAGCAGTGTGGCTCAATAAAAGACTCACATTAATAACTAGAGAATGCAATTCCTGAAGAAATTGCTAGTGGGAATGCTTTATGCTGAAAAGCTGACGCTAAACTGCTATGCTGAAATGTAATGTGTAAGAAGAAAGTGAAGAATTTAGATTGAAATGATACATGAACACTGGGGGCTTGAATGTGTGATGAGAGAATAAAAGAAAGTAAAAAGGCTTGGAAAAGCAGCAGAATATTTTAACTGCAAACTTTTGGAACTAACTTGATGGCAAATGATCTGTCACCATGGCAACGGTATTTGATGGCACCCCATAATACACTTAGATGTGTTGATGGCTGCATCGTTACCAAACCTGTGAAGTTTTGGGCCGTTTGGAGAATGTTCACTGAAGTTATGAGAAAACCGTGTTTCATGGTGAGCATTGTGTTCCCAAGGCAACGGCATTTGAAGAAATCTCAAATAGATGTCTTCACAGCTGGATTGTTAGCACACATGTGAAGTTTGAGCACTTTTTGAACATTTTCATAGGAGTTATACATTACATTAGGAGGTTACATTACTCTCTCTCTCTTCTCTTGATCACCCTCTCACTCTTCTATCACCCTCTCTCTCTTCTCTTGATCACCCTCTCTCTCTTCTCTTGCTCGCCCTCTCTCTTCTCTTGATTGCCCTCTCTTCTCTTGATCACCCTCTCACTCTTCTATCACCCTCTCTCTTCTCTTGATCTCGCTCTCTCTCTTGATCGCCCTCTCTCTCTTCTCTTGACCACCCTCTCACTCTTCTATCACCCTCTCACTCTTCTCTTGATCACCCTCTCAATCTTCTATCACCCTCTCACTCTTCTCTTGATCGCCCTCTCTCTTCTCTTGATCGCCCTCTCACAGGAGAACACTTCACTGTAGGGTTTCTGTCATGTCTCCACTTTAGTTTGACTCTCTCTTCTCTTGATCGCCCTCTCTCTCTTCTCTTGCTCGCCCTCCCTCTCTTCTCTTGATTGCCCTCTCTCTTCTCTTGATCGCTCTCTCTCTTCTCTTGATCGCCCTCTCTTTCTTCTCTTGATCACCCTCTCACTCTTCTATCACCCTCTCTCTTCTCTTGATCGCCCTCTCTCTCTTCTCTTGATCATCGCCTCACTCTCTCTTCTCTTGATCACCCTCTCACTCTTCTCTTGATTGCCCTCTCTCTTCTCTTGATCGCCCTCTCTCCTCTTGATCGCCCTCTCTCTCTTCTCTTGATCGCCCTCTTGATCTTCCATGGAAATGCATCCGAGGGATGGAAACGGCATATGATGACACCCCATAATTGACGTAGAGCTGTTAAGGGCAGGACCATTAACCTTTATCTGAAGTCTGCTGCTCTGAGCATGTCAGTTGGAGTGATGACATCATCGTGTTCCATGACACAGGTGTTTATATTTGAGCTAACGAGGGTGTCCAGAGATCAAAGGTTTCCATTGTTCTGAATGAGAGATGAACCTCTTACATGTGAACGTTTTGTTGAAGAACCGAAACAGATATCGGTGAAATTTCAAAGCATGAAGCATGTCAAGGACCTTGAGTATCTGAAGTGTGCTTTTTGTATACTTTTGGGTCAATAATGTGGCCTTTTTGGCAGATTAACTAAAGGTGTGCGGCTGCTGCTGTGAGGAAATATCAGCCTGAAATGACAATGGGCTTTAATGGAGACATGTTGTCATTTCATGGCCTCAAGAGGCATTTTGTTTAATTATTTTTGCTAAATTATTTGTCATTTTTCAAGCTACGAGATGTTTTCCTATGTTTGTCATGAAAAATGATGTGTCAGGAATATAGGGTTTGGGAATTATGGCAGTTTTAAAACAAAATATGAAGGCACATTTCAAGATTTCCTACACTCTAGCTGTGACATCACACACTTTAATGTTAAAATCTGAAGAAGACCTCTGTACCAAGGTCTGAACAATGTTTAATATCTCTAAAAGTAAGAATCAGATTTAAAAGTTGTGTTAAACGAATCATGTCAGAAAGATGTGTAACATTTTAAAGTTGGAATGAGGTTTCTGAGTGAAAGTATGAAGGAAAAGTCTGAAGATTGTCTCCCTTGACTTCAATGGTTAAAAATGTGATGAATTATGGGATTTATCTCTGGAATTATGAAAATTATGAATGATAAAAGTAATAGCACTCGATTCCCGACGAGCTGAACGTTTTGATGTTTGAACAGAGTTTCTGCTATGTTCAATGCGGGAGGAGAAGACCGGCAAAATAACGGGCAGAATAAAATTAAAGAATTTTGTGCGTAGAAGAACAGATAGTTGGAATGCTGTTAACAACTATTTTCATTAGTCGGACGTCGGCCGTGACACGCCTTATTCGGCCATGCGTCGGCCACAGGCAGTCGGCCAAATAAATCACTCAGATCGCTTCCGCCTCTTGAGAGACTGTTGCTTGAGAATGTCTTCCACAAGCAACACTCCAATGGCTGATAGCTCCAGTACCCTACGAAACATGTTTTCGATGGACGAGAGGGAAAATGGAACGCACACGCTATTTGTTGTTTGTTTATATCACGCAGTCTGTTCTTCTTCTCTGTCTTCCGGTTGTTGCCTCTTTTGAATGATGAATACACACTACCACCGCCTGCTGGTAAGGAGAGTTATTGCCACTCACGCATGCGCAGTTCGTACGTGCTCGGCTGAAGTCTTTGCGGTGTGTTCCAGTGCGACACATGGCCGAGACGCAGGAGAACACGGCGATGCAACATTCGGCGTCGGCGAGTTCTCTGGTGACTGCTTGGTGTGTCAGGGCCTTTAATAGTGTGATCGGTGCTCTCTACAAAGGCCTACCCCTGGAACTACCTAAACTAGTTATAAATATGTTTATTCTTCACTGTCGGGTCACTCATTACTGGATCAGCGAGCTGCATGAGACAATACTGACAGGCTGTAAGGAGAGAGAGAGATAGAGAGAGAGAGAGAGAGAGAGAGAGAGGAAAAGAGAGCGCTTCCGCTAATTTCTCCCGTGTTATTATCCAAAGTTAATGTAAACTTGAATAATGTACTTCATTTGAATGTAATAATTATGTTGGTTGTTGTTTGCGGAAAAGCATCATGTGTTGAAAAATGTATCTGAACTTTTCGATCCGTTACGATTATAAACTGAAGCAATATACAAAAAATGAGCCCCATTAACTGAGTTTTAAACATCACTTTAACCAGTTAAGCCCCAAGCCTGTTTTTCAGGCTTCAGGCTCAAAAGTGACATTCCCAGAACAAATGACCATATCTTCACTTCTAAAAGGGGTAAATGAATCATCTTTTTTCTCAAAGCAATGATAAACCTGTGAGTTGGATGTGGAAAAGTCAGAATCAATATAGAATTTTTTTATTTTAAAGTAAATTCCGATTGAACATAGTAAAACATTTTTAATTATAGTGTCCGTCCAAAAAAAAAACATTACTTATAGTGAAAACCACCCTTGAATGATGGGATAGTAGGGCTCTCAGTCAATTACAAATATTTAATCGCGATTAATCGCATGATGTCCATAGTTAAAGGTGGGGTAGGTAATTTTGGAGAAACCAGCTCGAGTGCGCTATAATTTGAAAAATACACAACCGGAGAAAATCCGCCACTTCCTTACAGAGCCCCTCCTCCAACACACACGAAACGCGCACATGACCAATGAGGGCACGAGATAAGTTTGTGCACAGATGGAAGGATGACAGGCAGGTAGGCCATCTACACACACACACGTATTTGTTTAAATAATTAGTTATGACAATTGTTCTGATAAGCTGGTAAAGTTTACTGCATCTATCCTCAGTAGAGCCAGTGAATGAGGACCTGAATGCCTCTCAGCCGTCGAAGAAGAAGATCTCTATATGCAGCTGATCTCATGATGTGACTGAGTCCATACAATTACATGGAAGATAGCAAAACATTATGGTCACGACCACCTCATCAAAGGTTGCCATGACAACTCATGACAAACAGTGTGACATGGCCTCCCAGATGCCCCAAAAACAACAATATCACCATTCAGTCACATATAAAGCTTTCTCTGCTTGCCAAAAGATTCACCTACAGGTTTATTCAAATAGGTTGTAAGATAGTATTTCACTGGAAATGATCATAGAAAAAAATTATATATTTTTTTATTGTAGTAAACCTACTGTCGGCCTGTGATACTCAACCGTAAACATATCAGAGAAAAATATTGCAAAACAGCAGGAAAGATGATTTTGCTTTATTTTAAAACTAAATCATAAGCTGAATTTAACACCAGACACACTGCATTTGTTTTGTTTGTTGAATCACTCTCAGCCTTTGCCTTATTTTCCTCGTCATTTGCGATGTTGTTTTTAATATTACTTTGGTTTTAACTCTACCCGTGGATATTAATATTTCTTATTTATTTTTGTACTTTTTATTGAGTTGCCTGTTAGGAAAATGCTCACTGGTAGACAGTGATGGAGTGTCAATATCTAAAGTTTATATTGGAAAGAGGCTGTGAGACCAATCTAAATGCTGCTAATGATGAAAGAAAGATGTTGCCACTTTAACATTCCCTCAGCAGGAGATGTGTTTATCAGGAACTAGATTCAGGTCAGTCAGTGAAAAGGCAGCTCCTCTCTCTGATGCTGCTCTGCCAGTCTTTTACTCATTTTCTCCAGGCTATCATTATCGTGACAATTAGACTGAACAAGCAAACTGTAATTTTCTCCAGACTATTATCACAGAGACACTTCACTGAGCAAGAAGAGCATTTCTGCACTATTGGGGTGAAATGCATTAAATGTGTGAGGTGTCATCTCTGATATGTGATCAGCTTTTACGGAGTGGTTCTGCTCGGTTTGTGTGCCACAGTTACAGCATCTGTAACTCTGTGTTTGTGTTTCCAGAGGAAGTGGCAGAGCGGCTCAGAGGGAGGCTCTCCCCGATCTATCTGCAGTGTGAAATCATAGCTACAGAAGCATAATGCATGCATATTACCATGGTGACCTCATTTCTTAACAGACGTCAAGACTGATGATAAAGTTGCTTGAAGGATGATGTATTGTGATACAATTATAATGTTTTATATACACTCTACACCGTCTGTATATACACATATATAAAATATCCATTTATTCAGTAGACATCATTGGTTATGAGTTTGTGATGTGCAAAAAACTGTTGGTTGTCCGGTAGATCTCCACAGATGATTTAGGATTCAAACGTTTATATTAAAATATAAATATAAAAATAATATAATATGATTTATAGTGTGTAATAATGATCTTTAATTAAAAATAAATAAGAAAAAAAGTAGAAAATCCATTGCATTGTAAAAACATGCATGAATATCGTCCATGTGACCCTGAATGTAAATGCAATACACACTCTGTTTTAATACTAGACAAACATGGAGTTTCTATACAAAAATCACCGTGACAAAATTATAATGAATAATGATCGTTACACTACACAGTAAAACACACAAGATTAAAGTCTGGCCATTAATACCAGCTTTTCTATTAATTACAGTTTTTACCACAACCAATGTAACAACGCAGAGAGGTGGTGAAATTGTGAAATTCATCATGAGTAGAGAGACAGAAAAAAAGAATGACTCACCTCTCATAGGAGCTGTGACTCAAATATTTCCCACAAGTGGCTCAGATGGACTGGATGGAGCCTCGATGGAGCATCAGACCGGTGCATTCATCAAGGGAGAGAGAGACAGAGAGAGAGAGAGAGAGAGAGAGAGAATGAAAAAAAGAGAGACAGAATGAGAGACAGAATGAGAGAGGGAGAGAGAGAGAGAGGGAGGGAGAGAGGGAGAGAGAAATGGAGGGAGGGAGAGGAACTCCCTCCTCAGATCTGACAGTGTGGACACGACATGCAGCCACTGCCAGCTATTTTTAACCGCCCCCTCATATCGGCTGAGGGAAGCTGAAGCCAAAAGAGCGGAGCTTCTGTTTCTCCTGCTGAAAACACTGTGAGAAACTCCACCTTAAAAATGTAGCTATAACATGCAAAATTGTGCATACATTCTAAACTGCATACCCTGCGGTGAACAATAGAATGGGCAGCAAGATAACAGATATTTTCAGACAACTGCACATACCTTTTAATGTGTTTGTTTGGTTTAACCCAAAAACTCTGAGATGCTATTCATTTGTACAGTGATATATTTGTTATGATATTGCTGTTGTTATCCTGTTAAGCCCGACAGACCCCGGTACCGGGGCCCTCCCGCAACATCTTGCAGGAAACAGTGTCTGAGGGCATGTTCATTTAATAAACTATGAATGTTTTATATCCATGTAACGGGAAGAAACTCATCTAACTGATCATTTTAATTTTTTTTTTCAAAAAAAACCCCACAACGCTAACGCTGAGCCTCTGAATTAGCAACGAGCGAAAAATGCTAACAGATGACTGCACCGAAATTCACTCACAAAACCTTATTATTTATCTTTGCTGCACATCCAACCCATCGTTTCACATCGTGAGATGACACAGAATCGATAAGTGCAGACATCATCACTCAATGATACGAACTTGCGGATATAATAATAAGAACAGACATCAAAACATGTGGCGCTAGGTAGCTAAAAACGCTAACATGGCTCACCTGTGTCGTAGTCTGGTCAAAAGTGGTCTTCAATGGCATTAAAACGATAAAAACGCTGCTGAAGTTAATCCATAGGTTAATCCAATGTGTCTGTGTCCCTTTGAAATGATTTCTGATAATCCATAAGCAATAAACCGGATTTTCCGTTTCTAGATGTCAGTGCTAGAAATATTTTCACTCTGGTGCAAAACTGTGGGCGTGGAGCCCCCACCTTTTTGTTTTAGCTTGTGTGTGAGTGGCGACATTCCCCTTCGAGTAAAAAATAATTTTTGGACGGACACTATAATTTACAGTTTTTTACTATGTTCAATCTGAATTTTCTTTAAAATAAAAAACATCTTTATTGATTCTGACTTTTCTACATCCAACTCACAGGTTTGTCATTACTTTGAGAAAAAAGATTATTCATTTAACCCTTTTAGAAGTGAAGATATGGTCATTTGTTCTGGGAATGTCATTTTCGAGCCTGAGACCTGAAAAACAGGCTCAGGGCTAAACGGTGGACGCGCCGGCATAATTTTACGTAATTAATCATATCTTTCCGATTATAAGCAGTAGAAATATGATTCAGATATCCGCGGAATCACTGGAAGAGTAGCTTTCCAGCGGTATCTCCTGTGAGACTGTAACCAGGGCACAGCAGCCAATATGGCCGCTCAAAGCAGCTTGACTTTACTGTGTGGGATTGGTGGATTGGTGTGTCCGTCAAGGAAATCTCGGCCGGCAGCCATCATGGTCTGAAATGACCAATGGACATCGAGAAATCACTAAGGACCTACCCCACCAAGTAAACAAAACATAAACCACGTGTCTCCCATCAGTTTACGTCTTTGAGGAGAGAGAGAGAGAGAGAGAGAGAGAGAGAGAGAGAGAGAGAGAGAGAGAGAGAAAATGACTAAAAAAAACTTTACAGTTGCCGACTTCGCTAGAGATTTTTTTCGCTAGCAGCAGTGAAGATAGAGCCTCAGAACCTGAAGTCTTTGACTCTTCTGAAGAAGAAGAATACAAAGACAACAACAAGGATCCATTTGGGCATGGGTAAGTGTAAATATTACAGTAATAGTGTACTGGCAATGTGTGGGGAATACCGCGAAAATGAACAATAGGTTTATTGATATATATTTTTTATCGATAGTCATGAACTTTTTATTGGGACAAAATAGACTCTCCATTAGCAAATGTTTACTCTGTGTTAACGTTATTTTGGTGTGTAAAAGTGAGATTACATGTGTAGAGGATTAAATTAATCATTTATTCGTCCCACAACGGAGACATTTACAGTGACATGTTTTTGCCATCGATTATTTTATCATACTGTTCTGTACAGATGAGACTTTGTCATAGATTTATGTATATGTGTGCCTGTTATTATTTTACCATCCTGTACAGATGAGACTTTGTGATCAGATGAGACTTTGTAATCAGATGTAGCCTATGTATATGTGTGTCTGTGATTTTATACTGAATGTAAAGTAACTGGAAATACCTGTGTGTGTGTGTGTGTGTGTGTGTGTGTGTGTGTGTGTGTGTGTGTGTGTGTGTGTGTGTGTTCCTTCTCCAACCTCCCAAACTTTATTTTTATGTGTGCATTGTTATTTGTGCTTGAGCAACATTTTACTTGAACTTTATTTCAATGAAATTAGTTGTAATTATTGTCCTACATTTTAATTTGTTTTACAGAGATGTTTCACAGCTGTCTGGGCCTAGTGGCCCACAGGCGGCATTTATCCAGCAGCCAGAACATCCATCTGTGCCAGCCCCCAGGTCAAGATCTACCGTGGCTCAAGGGCCTTCACCAGAGCGATCACCACCAAGGACCAGCAGACCAGCATCACTACAGCTGCCTCCACCTCCATCTGCGGCTGCCACCAGGTCAAGATACACCTCAGCACAAAGGCTCCACCACAGCCATCACCTTCAACCCAGCCAGCAAGGAGGTCTCGTGGAGGTCTCGTATAGCACTTGTACACCCCACCTACACAGCAGCCCATGCACCATCACCCCCATCTTCACAGCAGCCAGACCCACTGTCTTGGAAGACAGACAAAGACCTTGACACTGTCGTGACATTTATAATGAATAGTTGGTTGAAAGTTCTGATGTTCAATATTGTAAATAGTTAGATTTTCCAGTTTCTTATATTTATTTAAATAGTTGGTTGAAAAAAACATATTTATAATAAATTGTTGGTTGAAAAAAAAGGTTGAATGCTCAATTTGTATTTGTACACATCACATGAACCTTGGTATGTAATATGAAGTCATTATTCAGTCCTAATGTATCTCAGCCCCTGCTGTGGTGAAAGTAGAGTGATAAACACCTATTTTACTCAAAATTAAAATTAATTTTTTTTCATTTTAGACATGAATAACACATTTATATACAGTGTAATTCAAATATGTCACTGCTTTTGTGATCCTAAGACTTTGGTAACCTAATCTAAAACACCAAAACAATTCGATCACATGAGTAAATGTGTGTTTTCACAAAAGTTTTGAAGATTTTCCGAAAATCGGATGTCAAATTTTAAACTTTTGAGCTACTTATCTCATCAAACAGTGCTCTAAGGTGAGTAATTTGCATATATAGCAATACCAGAGATTGTCCTGAACATTTTGATATTTAACACATGGGGTGCCATGTTAGAAGAAATACATTTAAAAGGTGATTTAAGAAAACATCTAAAAATCGAGAAAATACCCTTAGACTCCAGAGGGTTACAATAGTGATGCAGTATCCGACCACAGCTGCAGCTAGGCTGACTGAAGACAACATGACATTCCATAGTACTTTCCAGCAATATGACAAAGATTATACAAAGATGTGGTTACAAAGATTGTTTTGAACAAGTGTCCAGAAACTAAAAACTAAAAACTTTATCAAATTAGGCAGTTAGTTAAAGGATATTTGCGGAAAAAAAGTATAATAATGCTTTTGTTAATTGCATTTCTATTTTCGAACCAGCATGGCACTCAACATAGTTGTGGCGGCTACCAGCTAAGGGACTTAGCAGCGATTACTGCCATATAGGCGGACCAGGTGTCCCGTTATATCTCTCACAGGCTCCGCCCTCTGCTGGACTCTATGGGTACTACCTTGACCTGCGAGCATTCTCCCACTGAGACTTCTATAGACGTAGCCTGCCTCGGGGCGGGCCTACCTGAATCTCACCGTATAAAAGGAGGCCTCGCCTCCTGACTATCATCCTTTTCTCTTCAGCAGCGGAAGTGATTTCACGGAGCTTAAAAAGACGAGAAAAATAGAGAGTAATGGAGTCAGTTCTTGACCACAGGACCTGCCCGAAATGTCCGAACCTGATCGCGGGAGCTGATCCACACCCCTTCTGCTTTTTATGTATGGGTCCTGACCACGCCGTGAGCGGTATAGGCCCGGCGCCGGCATGTTCAGCCTGCCAGATGCTTCCTCGGCTCACGCGTGAGCATCGTGGGCAGCATTTCCTGTCGAGGGAGACCCCGCAGGAGGAGTTGGAGGATCAGGATCTCGACGTCGTCGAGATGGGCGATTCAGGAGACGAGGAAGTGCCGTTCCGGTTCTAGGACCGAGAAGATCTCCTCGGAGCCCCCGTGTCTCCTCGGTCACCCAGCGCTTCAGCCGCCTGGAGGAGGAGAGGATCCAGCTTAGCCTTATGCTACCGCTGGCCCCTCCTCCGGCCCCGCTACGTGCTCCTCCGCGGGTTTCCATGCAGGTGAGGGAGCGCAGTGCGATAGTGAAGCGGAGGGAGAGGCGCCAGCACAGGGTTTCCGTAACCGCAGCGCCCTCCACCTCTACGGCCCATCCCGTGGTACCGACATATCGGCAGCCACGAGGGCGGGCTGCCCGACCTCGGCATGCTCCTCAGCGGCAGAGAGCGGCCGGTTGGGGTGCGCCGTCTGCCCGGAGCTGACTGGCGGGGGGGAGGTAGCGTCTCGGCGGGGGGAGAAAATCTCTGCCTGGGACGCAAGGGTGAATCCCGCCTCCTCCCTATTTAATGCACAGATTCCTCTGAAAACTTTTTAAAATAAAGAAAAGGTTGATCTGTATCCAAGTTTAAGTGTCTTTTGTTTCCACAATGCTACACAGCCGTAGCTGCTGTAAGAGAGGAGGCTAGTGGGAGTGCGCAGATGAGAGTGATAAACCGCAGGCAGTGCTATCGTAGTGCTATGCGTGTACAGTAGGGATGTGCATCTCCATCACTGAGGCCGATGCGATGCACATCTCGATACGTTGCCACGATACGATACATTAACGATACATTTGAAACACCAGGCGATGCGATACGATACGATTCACCCCGGTTGCGATACAGTTCGATAAGATTTGATTCAACATTATGCGATTCGGTGCGATACGATTCAACACGATGCAAAAATAATACTTCAATATGGTATGACAGAGGATTTTTGTTTTATTCCTTATATGCAGCAAATCATACATTAACAAAAAAGTGCTTTATATATTTGGTACTGCACATCCCATCATGCCGTTTATTTTTTTGCCTTTAAAAGCTCTCCAGAGTACAATTCTATAACACCTCACAGTTAAACAATTTAAGGATGCATTGCTCATGATTAACAATGTGCAAATAACAGCTACCATAGTGCAATGCCCATACAGCTGCTGCCTGATGTGCTTAACACTCATTCATAGGCTAACTCACCAGTGAGCAGAAAGCAGTGGGTTCTATATGAACAATAAAGAAAATAACCTTTCACAAACAGGTATTTCATAACTGCTTACAGTAAGGAAGACATTTAAACTATTATTGGCCGTCACAGGCTGCTGTAAACTAAACACCACTCTCTCTGACAGAACACCTCACTGAGTGATTTAACTCATATGTCTAACTTTCAGGTTTCTCTTTTCAGCCGCAGACCCCATGTCGCCTCTTTATGTGCGTCGCTAAGTTCCTCGTACTACTTGTGTACTTTAAAGCGGCTCGGCATCGTTAACAATTTGCGAGCGATTTTTCAAGTTGACCGTCTGTGGTATATAGTGCCGCGCACATATACCATCAGGACGTTACTGATGGGGTGCGGCTGCGGAGTGATACTGTGTGTATACAAGCCCGCATCTAGGACGGATCTATGTATCATGGCTGTAGACCTGTTAAGTAATAAAGATACCTCATACAAAGGTCTACGGATACCTTATTACTCTCCATGACCTGCGGTCAACTATATAGCATAAAGGACTATTACACCGTCTTTCTTGAACAATCCGAAGTGTTGCCAAACGTTTGATTTGTAGGTATTTTTCAGTGCGCTGTGTTTCTCTTTCTCCTCAACTTCCGTGTGTGTTGATAACTGAGACTCTCGGCCTCCGTAGTGGCGAAGCAAATATCAAAGATCGTCTCTGCTGAGCGTTGACAAGATGAGGGGATTTTATATGAATGAATCGGTTTTTTACCGATGCAAAGACGCTACGCAATCGATGCATCGCGAGTTCAACCCGGTTCAACCCAAACTGTAGCCGATGTGCACTCTTTCAACCGGTGCACTCGCATCTTGAACGTTTATGCCGGTGCACCGATGCGAATCGGTGAATCTTAACATCTCTAGTGTACAGAGGCATTATGGCCGGCGTATTGCTGTTAGGGAACACACTAAGCCTGGGGCTAAGACTCCAATTAATGCAGTTTACCATAGTGGTAAGAGCTGCATTATGGCAGCGCCCGCACTCACAGAGGAGCGTGTGGCGGTGCGTTCAGGGGCCTTAGTAGAACACACTACTCCTATAAGGACTCTGATTAATGCTGTTTACCGTAGTGGTGAGAACAGCATTATGAGGGAGCGCGCGCTCACACATGAGCGTGCGGCGGTGCGTTCAGGGTCCTCAGTAAATAATCGGCCCTTTCTGTGTCGACCCTCCATGAGCAGATCCAGTTGGCATCTGACCCCCTCCCCGGACGTAATGCGCCTTCGCTGTTCTCAGGCCCTCTGAGGATCCCGGGATGGGCGAGGGGCGTGCTTGGCCCTTACAGGGCTGGAGGGCTGGGCAGGAGGGGGGTAGCCCTCCACACTTTAGTCCACACACACTCTGCACAGGGTCAGTGTTTGAGTGTGGGGCATGGGCACTGGCATGGGCACTGGCACTCTCCCTGCGATCCTTAGGGACTCGGGGAGGTGGGTGCACAGTGAGCCCATACAGGGCTGGGGTTCTCCCCATCCGCCTAGGGGCGGGGGGCCCCCCATCATTTTTTGAGCACACCTTCTAAGCGCAGCAGGGTGTGCTCTGTAAGCCGCAGCCCAGATGTCTCCTCGGTCACAACCGGGTTAAAGGAGAAGGTGGGGCAGCAGCTGCTAACCAGAAAAGCCGATCAGGGGAAGTAGGGTGGAATGCTATTGCTGGACGACAGTGCGTGTATACATGGGGGCTCCACCCACTATACCCATAGAGTCCAGTAGAGGGCGGAGACTGTGAGAGATATAACGTTGGGTTACGTATTGTAACCCTTGTTATATTAGCACAGGCGGAGCCCTCTACTTGTCTGTCCTATTCCGCTCGCTGAAGAGAGGTGTAGGATGATAGTCAGGAGGCGAGGCCTCCTTTTATACGGTGAGATGCGCGCGCATTCAGGTAGGCCCGCCCGAGGCCGGCTACGTCTATAGAAGTCTCAGTGGGAGAATGCTCGCAGGGTAAGGTAGTACCCATAGAGTCCAGTAGAGGGCTCCGCCTGTGTTAATATAACAAGGGTTACAATACGTAACCCAACTTTTTCTGCACAGCATTTGCATCATTTGTCCTACAAACTGAGCTGATGACCCGCATCAGTCACCCGTCTAAAACTTTTGAAGCAGTGCATAATATCTTGAAAATCTGCCACTCCGGCCACTTCACCCACAAAAAAAAGGACGTGTTTGGGGACAATTGTTTGTTGGAAAAATGTCTATTCAAACCGAACATATATAAGTCCTTGTCATGATTTTAGTTGTGTGTGTTTAGTTATGGGTTTATTTTGAAATGCTGTTCTCCCTGTGTCTGGTCTTCCTTCCTGTGTTTGCCTTTGTGTTTCTGTCTCCCCTGCCCAGCTGTGTCTTGTCCTGTGATTACCCTTCTGTGTATTTAGTCTCGTCTTCCCCTGTGCTCCAATGTCGGAAGGTCGTATTTTCCTTACCATGTAACCTGCGTAAGTTTGTTCTGTTTCATGTGCTCCCCAGTTTGTTAGTGTTTATTTGTGTCTTGTTTTTTCTGTCATCAGCTTTTTTTAATAAAGCTCGCCTTTTGTTCCTTGACATTTTGTCTTTTTTAACTGCACTTGGGTCTAGGGCTGCAACAAACGACTAATTTGATTATCGATTAATGAAACGATTAATCGACTATTCGGACTATTACTGTATGCCTTGCACAATTTCTCAAACGCTCTTATTTAGCCATCAACTTTTAGATTTAGCTTGAGGTTGTTTTAGGCATGTGGAAACTAACAATGAAGACAATAAAGATGAATACTTGATTCAAAAATACATATATTATTAACATATCTTTTTATTTAAATTGAATAAATAATATTTCACATCAAAAGAAACAACAATGTTTTAACAAATCATATTAAATAATGTGATAACATAATTGTAAACAGAGCTGAAACTTTAAAAAACTAAATAACTCAGTTACCTCTAATCATTAACCCATGTTTGTATAATGTAGTTAACTCCGTGTGTTGCTGCTAGCATACATAACACCTGACGTGGAAACGTTACTCGTGGATGGGGCTACAGAGCTGCTAGAAAGACAGTGGAACCCGGTGCATTCCTCCGTCTGAATGTGGAGCACTTTTGCTAAATGTTTCGATAAATTGCTCGTGTTACCGCCCTTACATGCTAAACTCTTATTGCACTTGTGGCAACGAGCATTGTCCATATCGAGACGAGTAACATTTAACCCCACCTTGGAGTGCTTCTCTCCGCCATCCCCGCCGTGTGTTGCTGCATGTAGCAGCCGTGTGTGTGTTGCTGCACGTAGCAGCCGGGTGTGTGTAAGCTGCTCCGCCCCCTCGCACACATATGGGGGAGAGAGAGATCTCGTCTCGATTGGAAATATGGAAAATACACCATAGACGCATTTTTTTGGCTTTTTGCATATTATAAACGAGTTGGTGACACTAAGACTACGATATAATGTTTATGTAGCAATAATACATGACATATATTTTTTAAATGTCTCCAGTACCGATAAAAAGACCGATAACGTTGGAGTTTAACGGCGCGTAAAACACACGTGATGACGTCACCAACGAATCGACGACTGAATTAGTTGGCAACTAATTTGGTCATCGATTTTAATCGATTAAGTCGATTAGTTGTTGCACCCTTACTTGGTTCCTGATTTTCCCCAACCCTGACAGAACGATCCGACCAAATATGGACCCAGCAGTTTTTTATTTTGACTTGGAGCTGTACGAGCTAAAGTACACTCTTCAGTGTCTTCATGGTGAGTGGAGTAGAGCCTCTGCTAGAGGGGACAAAGAGGCTGCCCTCAAAAAAGCACAAATGGAGGTGGCCAACATGCCATGGTTAAGGAGCTCGGTTGTTCAGCGGGCGGAGCGACGCTGCGTAAAACTGCTGTGACGTCATCTTTAATGCGAACCACAAAACCAAAACATCAGCTGTTAGCTGTTAGCACTCAGAGCTCACAGCTCCTCATATCTGTTCAGAAACTAGACAAAAGTTAAACAAGTACAAACCACTAGTGCTGTAGCGACGCGTCGACGACTTCAAAATATCGTCGACGACATATTTCCGCGTCGACGCACACGTGGGTCACCCAAAGCAACAAGCAGTTCGCAATCGCACTTCAAACACAATGGAGACTGAAACGGCTACCACCTCCTCCTCACAGGATTGCGCACGAAGCCCCCAAACGAAAACATCTCGCCCTAGGTCTTCAAAAGCATGGGAATATTTTAAAGTTAGTCCAAAACGCAAAGATATTTATATATTTATATATTTATATCTCACTGAGACTGCTGCATAGCCTAGCAGAAGCAGCAGCTAGCTGTGGTGGCTACCATTAGCAGCTAGCATTTTCTCTCCGATTTTTACATAAAATGGAATTATGGATTATAAATTCAATCATTTTTTTATACATAGACGTTAAAAACCTATGGATTAACCGATTCAGCCGCGTTTTTTCTCATTGTATTGCCATTGAACACGTCTTTTGATCAGATTACGGTGGTGAGACGATCTCCCGAGAAGCTCTGTGAAGGTACGCGTTGTGATGACTGTATTTGCTTCCCCTGTCGCGAGTCCGGATCACTCAGTGATGATACTATATACCTACATAATCTGTGGAGTCTCAGCTTTAATCGGATATATTGTATGTGCAGCTACGATAAGTAATAAGGGTACTTTTATCTTGAGTTCTGTGCCAATGTCCGTTAGCATTTTTCGCTCAGGGGTCATTTAGATGCTTCTTATGAGACTTGTGTTTTGTTTTGGTAAACATGGTTTGTATCGTCAGTTAGCTGAGATTATTACCGTTAATCTGGTATAACATATTAATAGGTTCTTAAATATTAAGATCCCCTGAGACACAGTATCGTGAAAAAAAAAAATGTTTACATTACGTTTTTTTTACATTACGTTTTTTATGAATTGAACAACAGAAAAATAATCGTTAGATTAGTCGACTAATCGATCAAATAATCGCCCGATTAATCGTTTTCAAAATAATCGTTTCCCCCCAGCACTACAAACCACAGACTGTCTGTGTCATGGCGAATACAGTCGCTAGGGATGGGTATCGTTAAGGTTTTAACGGTACTACTATTATTGATACCGCTTATCATTCCGGTCTTTTAACGGTACTCTTATCGGTTCTTTTGGAGAAAAAAATTAGGTAAATAAATTGTGAACAAAACTAACATTTATTTTAATTAAATACATAATATTTCACATCAAAAGAAACAAAAACGTTTTAACAAATCGTATTAAATAATCTGATGACAGAACTGTAAACAGAATAGCTGAAACTTTAACAAAATAAATAACTCCGTTACCTCTAATCATTAACCCAGGTTTGTATAATGTAGTTAACTCTGTGTGTTGCTGCTAGCATACATAATACCTGACATGGAAAAGTTACTCGTGGATGGGGCTACAGAGCTACTAGAAAGACAGTCGAAAACGGTTCATTTCACCGTCTGAATGTGGTGCACTTGTGCAAGATGTTTGGACAAATTGCTCGTGTTACCACCCTTACATGCAGGGGCGGAGCTTCCTACAGGCGATATAGGTGGTTGCCTAGAGCGCCACCCAGAGGGGGGCGCCAAAAATTGCAACAACAAAAACAATTTTTTTTTTTTTGCTTGGCGCAGTTTTGGCGCCCCCCTCTATATCTGCAACCATTATTCTAACATAAGGGGAAATGAGCCAAAAATCTAAAACGGTCGGTCGGTCTAAGAGCCTCGGCTTTAGGTGTTCACAGTCAGAACATGCTAGAGTGCTGTGCATTGATGTGCATTGATGGGTATCGGTCAAGTGTTTATAAAATTGAGCGTTGAGGAAAGAAAGACTAACGTTAGAGAACTATGAAGAGGCAAAAGCCATCCGGGGCGCAGTATAAAAACAGAAGAAAAGAAGAAGAAGAGAAACGTGCCAAGGTGAAAGGTATTGTATTGTCAACATTAGCGAATGGATCATGTAATCTTGCTAGTTAGCCAAGCCAACGTTAGCTAGCCAGCGTTTGTTATTGCCATTCAGTCGAAACTGTCATAAGGCTATTTTCGTTGTGTCATGAAATAGAAATATTAGTAATAATAACAATGTTAGTTTTGGTGTAGCGAGCTAGCCAGTGTGGTGGAATGTTAGTTAGTTGGTAACGTTAGCTAACGTTAAGTTTACCTCAGAAAGCACATTGACTATCCGAGTCAAACATTTGCCAAATTCAACCCTGTCATAATGTGCGCTAACGTTAGCTAACTAGCTCAGTGGTTCTCAACTCCAGTCCTGTTGAATGTTTTCTTTCCAACCCAGAACTAACACACCTGATTCAACTGTTCTAATAAGATAGGCATAGCTCTTGATTAGTTGAATCAGACGTGTCAGGATGTCCAAATGCTTACTAACTGTCAGGATTCTCATGTTATGTCACGTTTGTAGTTTTGTATGTCTGGTTATGGGTATTTTCCTCCTTGTATATTGTCTGGTCCTTCTTCCTGTGTTTTTCCCCTGTCGTTAGTTTCCCTGGTGTGTCTGATTGTGTTCACCTGTCACCCTTGTGTTTCTCCTCCCCTGCCCGGCTGTTTCTCGTCTTGTGATTACCCCTCCCTGTATTTAGTCTTGTCTCTTCCTGTGTTCAGTGTTGGTTCGTCTTTTGTTTGTGAATGAGTTCACCGGTGAGACTTCTGTTTTGTCCAAGTTATTTTTATTTTTATCCTTGAAATAAAGGCTTTTTTCAGCGTTATCTGGGTGATTCTCACGAACTTGGTGTAACATGAGCCAAAACAGTTCGATGCAGATTTTGAAAATTATTTTTCTCATTAGTATCAACCAGGTTCTAAATGAACTAGCCCTAGTAAAAGAAAAGTTCTGTATATGTTTTAAAACACATTTTTGGAGAGTTTTATCGAGTCATTGACCAAATAAATTCATTACCGTAACACATTTTCAATTGATGATAACTAAATATTTTAGTAAATGTTTGGCATTTTATTGTTTAACGTATGCTGCTGTCAATAGTCACAAGTAGTCACATAGTGTAATAATTCAGGTAAATATATAATAATATAATAATTTTAGTTATTAACTTCATTACCGTAACACAATTTTATGTTCCACACATTGACTTTTACTGTGGTGTAAATTGTACAATTGATTAAAAAAAGACAATTTTAAAATATGAACAGACATACCAAACATTTCCTGTACAAAATGAAAATTTGAAGGTTTTCCATATTCCTATCAAAATATTAACTTATTAAGGAAGTGTTATGGTAATGAACAGAGCATGTCAGTAATGAAAAGCTTTTGTTATGGTAATGACCTTACATGGGAGAAGAGATATACTATTGCTTTATAAATACTATCGCTTTACGTATATGCACACACACACAATTTTGAATTGCACCGTTACTTTTATATACTGTCTCTTTACACACACAATAGACAATAGTAACGTAACGTTTGTTACATGATACATAATGTACCTGTATAAAATCACCGCTGCCGGCAGGGACACCGCTCCTTGCATGGTCCTTGGAAAATGCGGCAGTGTTTTTCCACTCTAAACTTTTCCAGGGCTCTGTAGAAGTCAAACTGTTCAATGGGTGGTCCTTCAATGCAGATTCAGTCGAGATTTTCTGCTGTTATTCTTGCCCTGCCCTTGGTCTTTATGCGATTTTGAATGCTGAATCCACGTCCGCACCGCACCGTGCTCATTGGAATGACCGAGATTGCAGCCAGGAGCTTTGTGGTTTCAGAAAGGAAGCCAGCATGTTGTGTAGCCATGATCTTCACCAACTCCTGGAAGGAATTTTTGCTGTAGTTTGCATGGACCAGCTCCTTAAAAGGTGACCACTCTGCGCTGCAGGTGTCCGTGTCAACGATAGGTTCCCGTCCCGCTCGGCAGAAGTGATCCAGGATGGTCTGCAGCTCATCGCGTCCAAATCGCGCAGGTTCAGTGTTGTTCCGTGGCAGACACCATGGGTCAAATATGCGAAAAGCGGAAAAGAGGCCGATGTCGGGGAAACGATCTTCAATATTCTGGATGAGGGTGTCGAGGAAGCGCTGCCTTACACCATCCACGGCCTGCCGCATCGCCCTGGTGGCCTTTATCTTTTCTCCCTTAAAATACATCTCGCCGTTTTTCTCCGCAATGTTGGCCAGGAATTCTTGGAATTTTGGGCCGCCTTCATCTCCAATCTGCATGGCTCACAGCGCATTGATCGTTGAGGTTACAGCAGGCTGAACGTCATCAGTGTCCAGGATGACATGCATTTCTTTAAGCCGTGCTTGCCGAGAGCTGCTGTTGGAGAAGTATCCATAGATGCTGCCCACCGTCCTCTGGTAGCGCTGGAGGGATGGTATCGCCACAGCAGCCTGCTGGGCACACAAGTTTAGCTTATGTGCAGCGCAGTGTGTGCCACCGATGGCTGGATTCTCCCTTTTTAAAACGTGCCACGAACCCATTTTCTCTTCCAGTCATAACCGCTGCCCCATCTGTACGGACGCCAGTTACGTCGTTCAGGTCAATGTTGTAATTTTGCAACTGCTCCTTAATGGTTTGCGTTACGGTAGCAGCGTCGCATGCAGTATATTTGTGTTGCACAAGTAGTGGGTTTCTAAGTCACCGTCATTTATTAGTTTAACATATGTGCAAAGAAGCTTTTCCACCGAAATGTCCGTGGACTCGTCAGTCATGAGCCCCTTGAATGTTGAGTTATTTAACTTTGCAATTAAATCCTCCTTCAGCACATTACGGCGCACTGCATGTCCTGCACTATGTCGTTGTGAGGGCGTTCTCTGAAACGCGCGGTTCTGCCAAGGTTTCACATCCCTGCAGAATGCACAGTTCATTCAAGCTTTTGTTTTTGTGTGTCAGCAACAGTTCTTTTGCCAGGTAATACACGTTCCTCTTGGCCGCAATTACCGCCTTTGATCTGGCACAGACCATTCGATTAACGGCAACTTGAACGTTGTTTCTTCGTAAATGCTGCGCATCTAGCACTGCTTTGTGATCCACCCCCTTTATGTGCATCTCTATAGTCTTCACCCTGAAGTTGGACGTCCCCGCGGTGAACACCTTGTGCTTTTTTTCCCTTACACATAGTGTGCAATACATTTTATGACTTTGTTTGTTATAGCACAACCACGGGAACTTCATTTTCCAGGTTCCGACAAACTTCCTTTTGTTGTGGCTGACCGGTTTCTCTTCGTGGCTTACGGGTGTAGAAGTGACATTGTCAGATGGCGTAGGCTCTGGATGGGGTGGGAGGCTAGATGACAACAACTCCGGCCCCGGGGCACCTGCACGGGCGGGGGATGCTGGTGGAGACTAGGATGGCGGCAACTCAGACTCGGGCTGAGAGCCAACGGCAAGGCTCGCTGGCAGTACACTTTTTTCCGTCACAGGAACCGGCTTTGCTGGCGGCGAAAAAAATCCCACCAGCCTCCTTTGCCCCTCCAACAGAGGGATGTCATTTTCCTTTTTGTCATTTAAACCATGGGTTCCCAAAGTGTGGGAAGGTGAGTCTCCCCTCAGAGAACATAGTCACAGCCGCGCCCCCCCTCCCAATTATTATTGCTATTATTATTATTATTGTTGTTGTTGCTATAATGCAGGGGTATTCAATTGCATTTCAAAGAGAAAATGTAAGGTGAGAAAATGTCATAAAATGCTCTGTTTTCGCTACCTTCCTATTTTTTGATTGGTTGAGCGTCACCTCCTTAAAACATTAAACAATAGCTTTTTTAAACCTCTTTATCTTTATGTTTAAAACAAGTTGAGGTTAAGGATGGCAGCTTCCTCATACGTTGCACTCGGAGAGAAATAGTTGAGACGGAGATGTCTTTAGCAGCAGGGAGGAGTAACGTTTCACCAATTGTGAGGTTTACCTGCCTTAGCTATCCGTAACGCCACTCGGTATGATGCTTCTGTTGCCTTTGTATTCACAGTGCTAAATGTGTCAATGACATTTTTCTGTGACTACAATTCCTTGAGCTTCCGGTCAAAAAACTCCTGTGGCTTGGTCACCAAACATGGGTGTTTCGTCTCAATATGACGCCGGAGTTTACATGGTCTCATACTGTCATTAGCTAGCACCTCGTTGCAGATAACACACTGTGGCAGTGGAGTGTCATCAGGACCGGTCCATGAAAATCCTAGCTTCAAATAATCATTGTCATACTTCCTCCGTTTTCTGACAGACGCTGTCTCCTCTCTCACTTTAGGTAACTTCACTAAAAATCTATCCATATTTTGCCGCTCGCATAAAGTTAGCTGAAGTTAACTAGCTAGATTTCACTGTTTCTCTTTATTTTTTTCTGGCGGCTGCACCTCCGTTGAAGCTCTCTGGTGCCCCCCAGGGTAGGTGCGGCTCACACTTTGGGAACCCCTGATTTAAACGATAAAAATTGTCGATCTTCTCTCGGATAAATCTTTTTTTTTGGGCCGCCTCGGCTTGAGTTGAGGGCGTTCCGAGCTGAAAAAGGGCATCCAATGACGGCAAGACGGCCCCCTGGCGGAAACACTGGCTCAGTCTCTCTCTCTCTCTCTTTCTCAGTCTCTCTCTTTCTCTCCCTCTTTCTCACTCACTCTCTCTCTCACACACAATGTGAAGATGTCCTGTTCTAACCTCTCTTTCTTTCCTTCTGTACTCTTCCAGCAGCTCTGGGTTGCTGTACACTTTCTCTCTGTGCTTCACCACCCTCACCTTGGAAGCTGCCCTTTTCCTTTCCACCTTTTCTGAACTTCATTTCAAGAGGGATTCAGTATTCATTAAATAAATTAGATTAAAATAATATATATAAATGATTTCTTTATAGTTAAAGCTCACCATACATAGCTGCACACATTTATTTCATTACCGCAACAATTTTGTTCATTACCGTAACAGCCTACTATATGACATGGTAATGAATGCAGAGCATTACGGTAATGAATGACCATAACACTAGCTAGCATAATAGTTAGCATAGCCATGATGCTACAAAATAAATATTTGCACTATCATTCTGGCTCTATAAAAGCTACTTTTCTATTGATTTTGGAATCAATAACTTTTAAAAAAACATTATATAATACCCCATTACGGTAATGACAGTTAGTAGTGTACACTGGGGTGTCAGTAAATGGAATCTTTAACATATCTATAGCTTGACCTTGAAAGGACATCTTACCTTGTAGCCATCTTGCATCTTCTCTTCCATGCAATGCATCATGGGTAAAAAAAAAACTAATTTAAACAAACAGGAATTGTAATGGGGCCAAATAGGCAGTGCATCGGTAATGAACTTCACATGCTCCGGACACACATATTAATCCAAAAATATTTTAATTCATAAATCTTAGACCCAAAATAATTATATTACCAGTAAGAATGTACGATTTCAACAATTTTTTGTATTTATGTATGTATTAAATTGTGCGGATTTATTGTGATATTTTGGGGTTAAATGTAAAAAAATAAACTCCGGACGCATTACGGTAATGAATTTCTACATGGAAAAATGGTGAAAAAAATATGAATTACTACCTCAACTACAAAAATAGCAATAGTACCACATACAATACACAATGCAGTTTGATATAGAATTGATTATTTTGATTATTTTTGTAATTTTGTCTGTCAATTCCTCACAGACATGACCAAAGGTGGTTTCGTGAGAATCACCCATCCTGCTTGCTTCACTCACCGTAACAGTACGAACCAACCAAGGATGCTGCGGGGCCCGCTTTCCCCCCCGATTTCAAGGAGAAGATGCTCGCTTCACTCCGTACTGAGATGGCGGCTGTTTTTAAAACTGAGCTCCATGCGGCCCTGAAGGACAACTTATCATCCATCAAGGCAGAGCTACAAACAGTGATGGCGGATTTAAGTGTCAGTGTTACGAATATCAAGTCTGATGTGAGTGCCCTGAAATTTACCGTAGGGGAAATGGAAACTTCGCTCTCGACCTGCACTGATGACATCTCTACACTGCAGGCTAAAGTGGAGCACCTGTCCGCTGAACTGGAGAGAGTGGATAATAAGTGCTATTAGAGTATTCGTTATTCTCGCGTCCAGGAGAGAAGCTTTAAAAGTAAGAGACAATGGAGTCTCTGAGAAAGGTTCAAATGGATACTCTAATTAAATGGCGCGGTAATTTAACAAGCAGAAGATGGTTCAGAGAGAAAACAGCTGTGGTCTCGAGAGCGAAGCAGAAACCACAAACACGCACGTCAGCTCCTTAAGTATCCTCCGATGGTAGGGCTGTGCGATTATGGCAAAAATCATGATCACGATTATTTGGGTCAATAATTGATATCAAGATTATTTTGAAGATTATTCATTGACCATTTATTGAACTTTAAAACAAATAATATTTTACCAATAAACAAGATCAACAAATATGTTGGAGCACACTTCCAAAACTATACTAAACATATATTAATATGATAAATAAAAATAAATTAGACCAAAATAAATTAAATCAAATATGTTGCAGTGCACTGTCACAACCTACTGAAAACTCCTTAACATAGCCAACATTTTGGTAAAACATATTCAACATATTCCACTCAGTTAAACGTTGAAGGCTGGCCAACCGTCATGGTCCAGAAGTAACAGGAAATAAATGTTGAACTACAATTTAAGACCAAATAAAAATGTTTAGGCCACCATGGCAAATGCTGGTAGGGCTGCTCGTGTCATCTCTTAAAGATTTGTTGCCAATGACAGGCGGAGAGATCACGTGATGACACCGGCGAGCTGAGCGGAGTAGTCGGGTGCAGGCGGTAATCAGACTTAACTATGATTTAACCAAAACTGAAAGTCTCAAAGTGTAATGCGCAGTCAGTTCTATTAGTGTGTACAAATCTGCATCTAAATGCCCGGCAGTAGTTCGACCAGAGCTAGAGCAAAGAAAGACAGCGGCCTCATGGCGGAAATGTTTGGTGAAGAGGAACACGTCCCCAAGTGGGCTAGTCAATTGCTTTCTGAAATAAAAAGCGTTAAAGAAACCTGTAAGGTTTGACAATCTGGACAAGGCTATTGTTCAGTTGAAGAAAGACTCTAAGGCCACTTCTCAAAGAATAAACAACGCAGAAAAGCGCATTAGCGAGATAGAGGATTAAACCAATTCCCAAGGGAAGACAATGGGTGATCTGTCCAAAGATGTCAAAGCCCTCCAGGGTAAAATGCTGCATCGGGAAGCTAGAAGTCGGAGAAATAATCTCATCCTAGCCGGCCTCCCCGAGGGTAAAGAAGCCGGTGGCATCTCCCCACTACTGGATAAAATTCTCCGACACTTCCTGAAGCTGAGTGACACAATCCCCGCACCTGAGATAGAGCGTGCCCACCTCGCTCTGCGTCCCATCCCGGACCCTGGGCACCCTCCGCGGCATATCATCATACGTTTTCTCAGATGGAGCGATAAGAACGAGGTGTTTAAGATGCTGGCGTCTGCTAAAGGAAAGCTGACATGGGACGGACATGATCTTCACATGTTTCAGGATTTCCCAATGGAGATACAGCGCCAGCGCAACACACTCACTCCCTAAGCGTCCAGGAGCGACGTTTGGTCAGTGTCCGTGGCGTCCAGTTGTGACGCTCCTAGGCTCCTTCAGCGTCATAAAGGGACGCAAATAGCTTTCAACTGATTGCAATATATTCCCATCTGCGGCGGGATTTGACGCTCATGGAAGCACGGCATTCGTTTGTGTCGGCTGCCCTTAAAGGCAATGTGAGCGTCCATTCCCATTGGATAACGGAGAATTGTACACCCGGAAGTAAGTATTCCTCTTACTGTCGATTGATTTTACAGTGATATCTGCACTACTCATCGACTAGAAAACACCAGATTATCCTTGTTAATTACACAACATTGATTGGTTTAAATTGTGTGCAATGCTTTTGTATTTTCCCCCTTCGATTCGGAGAAACAAATGTTTTTTCTGAGTAAAGGATGGCAGAAGACAATACACTACCCAGAATCCCCAGCTATCGTTTGGACTACACCATGTGCTCTATTTGACAAACCCCGTTTTTTTTCACTATTCATTCCAATGGCTGGCGTCTATGTCACGTGATCTTCAAATTTCTCCCTGCAGAAAAAGAAAACATGGCCGAACTTCGTTTTATTCTCGGTGGAAAATGCCAATTTTAAAGTTAGTTTGGCCATTAAAATGCGTTTTGATGTCATTTGATGCGAGAAATATGAGTTGTTATTTCAGATTATGTGTGCAGTGGATGTCCATGATCTTTAGTTTGCTAGTTATTATGAAGATTACTTCAGGAAATCGCAACGTTTTCATTGTTACCAAGGTGGTTGCTAGGGACGCTGCTATCGATATTATTTCTGTTATGTTGTGTAACTGTTTAATGGTGTTATCTTTATTGCTACCCCCTTCCCCGTCAATGTATAGTGTTGGTCCACAGCGCAAACATATTAGTTTAACAAAATCCGCATCTAAAGATAGCCTACGTTATTTTCCCCTGTGCAATTTCAGTCTCACATCTCACAGCACATCGTCATTAACAAATACCGGAAACAGACCGAAAACTTTTTTTTAAATAATACTTTATTCCGAGTGTGCTTGCTTTTCTCTTTGAAAGTCATCACATAACGGCATTGTAATACACGGTTCGGCTGCATTAAATATTACATATCTGCCGTAGTTCTGTATTTATAGAGCCCTGATGAGAAGACTTATAGACAAACATGAGGAACTGAAAACGTGCCGTGGATCATAAATATATCAGCCATTAAACAACATCTTACATTTCTTTTCACACAATACGTCTCCTTGCAGTATCAACACTAATTCGGCTGACTTTTATATTTGATCCAATTGGTAGATAGGCTGTATTTACACCATAAAGGTGCACAGCTGATATAAAGGGACACCTAGTGGTTAAAGCATGTTATTGAATTGTATTATTAGATATTAATAGGATCCCTATAAAGTATATTCATTACTCGTTATTCTCTACTAATAGTTAATTTAAAGACTGTATATAATGACTATTTTGCACATCCCTTTCAAGATTTTCTAAGGTTTTTTGACATATCATATAGGCCTACACAACTATGGTGTAGTTCTACATTGAATGAAAAACTTGGGTCGCAGGTTCCTCAATAGTGCATTACAAGACATCTATCAATATTAACTATGTTGAAGCACTTATTTTAACTGATATTATACATAATGTATTATACTCTTATAAGATGTATGTAGATATTTCATCTCCGGCCTTGTCAGGTATTGAACAATCAATAAATAAAGAACACAGAATTGTTAAATATAAAACACAGAATTTGTGTGATTATACTAAATGATTTACAAATAAACACCACTGCATATTTAAAACTGTTACACATGCTGATGTAACGCAAATGTTCCAACTTGGGATCAATAAAGTATATCTTATTTTAAGCTGATCGATGGCTACTGCCATATTTGCAAAATTTGCCTCTGAACCTTGACAAGTGCATGTTTCAGGCTTATCAATTAATGTAATGTAATGTTATCAATTAACAACAGGGGTCACAAACATAAGACCAGCTGTTAAATAAAGCTCTTCTGACCTTAGCTGGCATGTGTGTATATATATTAATGCTGCCCATTATGGGCACAAGGAATTTTCACCCATTTATTAATGATATGTTTTAAATTTGAGTGTTTCCTATCCCCTAAACCTCCAGGGATGTACACAGTTTAATACTGGCAACTTCTTATTATGGGAAATACGAAAACGTCTTTTAAAACTACAACTCCCAGTAGAGACGTGCCATAGATAGAGAACATGTTGCGAAACAGAATAGCCAGCATGTGTAGTTCTGGGGATGGGGTGGGGGAGGGGGGGACGCGGTGGACCCGTTCAAATCTAGTTTTGGACTGTCTGCCGTGCATGGTTCCATCCCATTTCAAGTGCTGTTCGAGAATCGGCGTAACCCTCGGAGCACACTCTCCAATCACAGAGCTTGAGGACTATCACGGGGTTTGTCAAACAGAGCACATGGTGTAGTCCAAACGATAGCTGGGGATTCTGGGTAGTGTAGTGTCTTCTGCCATCCTTTACTCAGAAAAAACATTTGTTTCTCCGAATCGAAGGGGAAAAATACAAAAGCATTGCACACCATTTAAACCAATCAATGTTGTGTAATTAACAAGGATAATCTGGTGTTTTTTAGTCGATGAGTAGTGCAGATATCACTGTAAAATCAATCGACAGTAAGAGGAATACTTACTTCCGGGTGTACAATTCTCCGTTATCCAATGGGAATGGACGCTCACATTGCCTTTAAAGATCAAATGCAAAGCTTTTTGTATAATTGCCAGTACAATCGAAATCATATAGCTACAACACTATCTAAGATATTGCAGTATTAAAATCGGAGATAATATGAGTGGCAATGCGCAATATTAATTTTGTTCAACCCCCAACACCAAGTCCGACGATTTATTTTCTCCGCCGCTCCTCCGCAAGATGGCGGCGCGTGACGTCAGATGTGCCAAACATATTTCCACCTGGCTTATCAATCACAGCGGCTTCCGCCGATAGTACAACTAGTTTCGTCTATCATGTCTGATTCTGAGTAGACTATAGACTAAAAGCTTTAAGAATCCAAACTATAACATATAATAAGTACCCTGTATCAAGATTGATGCAAAACAAGTGAAATTTGACCTTTTTAGAGAGGTTTAGAAAAATTAATTCCAGGCGGACTCACCTCACAAGGACGAGGTGGATGGGAATTTGTTCAATGCCTAACATATTTCCACCCGGCTTATCATGTCTGATTCTGAGTCGGAGGCCACCCAATATCTGGAGTATGTTGTCGACATCCAACCCTATCTCTACGAGCCTCTGATGTCGAAGAGGAAATACAAGGAAACGTCACCTGATATCACCGATGAAAGTGCTGATTCAAGTTCGCCATCTGAGGAAGAGGCCGAGGGTGCTGAGAATTGGTGTAGATGTGGAAACTGCCAGACCATGCCTACAAGCCGAGAAAACAAGTGCTGCCACAACTACGGGAAAGTGAAGGAAGAGATGGGAGAAGAAGTCTGCATCACCGACTGTAGGACGTTCGACATAAACTGTCTGGACCGTGATGTGCTGCGTGCAGGGCCGGCCCTGACCAATTTGCCGCCCTAGGCAAGATTTTAGCTGGCGCCCCCCCCAAATGCAGACACTCACTATGATTCGCACGTGCGCGGTTGTGGCATGACCACCAAAACAAAGATATTGACACAAGATGTGTGCAACTGTATTTAGTTTCCTATCCATGTGAACATGATTTTAAGTGGGGGGGGACCTCACCTCCTCTAGGGGGGTCTGGGGGCATGCACCTCCGGTAAGAGTTTTTTTTTTAATATTGAAGTTAAAAGCATCAATCTGGTGCACTTTGAGAGCAACATTAAGAGATCTATGTATACATCTCTCAACACCAGATGAAACAGAACTGTAAACAGATTTTCTTTATGGATATTTTCTCTCTCTTATTTTTTTATAACTATAATGATCATATAAAGGTGAGCCTTTACCTCACTGAGCTGAGGTTATCAGAGCCTCTCAGTCTTTCAGGAGAGAGCTCTCTAAAGCTCTCCCCCCCGCGGCCGCTTACACAGTAAATTCCAATGTTAATAAAAGCACACAGAAGCTGTGTACGTTTTTTGGGAGTTTGATTTATTTTAAATTAACACAAATACAAAATTAAAACCTATAATTGCCCACTAAAACCATTATTTCAAAAAAAGAACTATTTCACATAAACCTCTGGTTTTTACTGGGTCTGGGGCGGTTCAACTTGATTTTGGGGGGGGTTGTGCCATAGTTTATGGGCGCTGTACGCAATATAGGCGTAGTTCTGTTAGTATAAGATAATAAGATGTACTTTGTTGATCCAAAATCGGGAAATTGTGTTATGAAATAAAAAATAAAAATTGTATTTCTAACTTTTTTTTATTTTTTGGCGCCACCTATGGGTTGATGCGCCCTTAGCATTCGCCTATACTGCCTATGCCGAGGGCCGGCCCTGGCTGCGTGTGTCCCGGTATGAGTACGCCCACCACAATGGGCCGTATGGTGACGAAGAACCGGAACATGAAGTCTACAGGCATCTGGCGTACCGGCGATTTTGCTTCCTGATTTGGCAAAAACTTGGCCGTGGGAATATCCACATCCAACACATTGTTTATGATCGTAAAGACACATAATCTAATGGTGCCCACCTCTATAAGCAATACAACTTAATACAACTGCAATTCCGTTATCTGCGTTATCTGCTGTGCTCCGTGCGCTTTGAAATCTAATCAAAAGTTGTTTACCTCAATTCTTTGTCGTTTCTCCATCGCCCGGCTCTTTCGTTCTTTCAGTGGTTTCTTGTGCTGAAATATGGAGGGGACGGCTCCGGGTTTCAGCCTCCGACATACTATTAATGCTTCTGCACCAACAGACTTGATGATAGCAGGATCAACCTCGTATGCATCACACGTGAAGTGATCAGAACACAACCTGCTCCATTTTGTCGGTTGCCAGCCAACACGATTCACTAACAAAATCCATTTTTTGAGGATGATTTGGTCTTTGGGAAATACATGAAAAACTCTCCCAGATCCCGCACCGTTCGTACAACAAAAAGCTCAACAATAACCCATGTTAATTCAGTTTTCTTTTCGAAAAACTTGTGACCGAGACTGCCGAGTCGGGATGTTTGGTCCAGAGACTGTTTGGCATGAATGACGTCACGCGCCTGGAGGCTGCTGGGGAGGTCATGTCAGAAATTCAGACGGCTTTGGGTCAAGTTTTGTATCAATAAAAAGCTTTTTTCGGGTGTATTATCTCGATTTAAATTTTTTTTTAAATACAGGCAGTCTTAAAAACAACATTTTCATAAAAATGTAGCATATTTGGAAGCTTTGCATTTGATCTTTAAGGGCAGCCGACACAAACGAATGCCGTGCTTCCATGAGCGTCAAATCCCGCCGCAGATGGGAATACATTGCAATCAGTTGAAAGCTATTTGCGTCCCTTTATGACGCTGAAGGAGCCTAGGAGCGTCACAACTGGACGCCACGGACACTGACCAAACGTCGCTCCTGGACGCTTAGGGAGTGAGAGTGTGTTGGCCAGCGGGATTCATACAGAGAGCTCCGTAGCATACTGCGCAAAGAAAACGTACGGCACGGCATCCTGTACCCTGCCAGACTAATCGTAACCATCAACGAGGAGTCTTTCATATTCAAAGAACCCAAGGAAGTTGAGAAAGTTCTAAAAGAAAAGAGACCTGATTTATTTGGGATGTGACATTACCACAAGACTGTGAGTTGGCCTCCGCACACACACAATAATTTACACTGACGCACATGCATGCCCGCACATACACTGACTCACAGTCGCACACACCCTCATTAGGATTTTGATGCAGGCTATACTGTAATGTAACCCCCAACTAGTTAGCAAAGTTGTGGTTAATGGCAGACAAATGAATAGGCCTATATAGGCTATTGAAGGACTGGATTACCTCTCCGCACCTGAGCTCCGCGGCTCTTCTTTTTCTTCACGGATAGAGATGGACTTTCCTCCATCTCAATGTAATTTCCGTCGTATTGCCTTTTGGCAATATATTTTTTGTTTATGTGTGTATTGTTAGGGGGAAGGGTGGTAGCATCTCTATGTTTTTATGTAATCTTGTGTTGTATTGTCTACGGTCTTGTGTTGTTGTTTATATATTTCCCCTCCCCTCCCTTGATGCGTCAATGACACCCTTCCAATTTGACCAAAATACTACCGATATGATTGTTACCTTACTTAAATGGATACACAATTGAACACAATTATTTTGCTTAGTCTGAATGTAAATAGAATTCAGAATCCAATCAAAAGACATACAATTTTGTTGTACTTAAAGTCTCTAAATTGTGATATTGCTATGCTACAGGAGACTCATTTGAATGCGATGGAATCTAAAAAACTAAGACAGAATTGGGTAGGGCAGATATTCTCTTCCCCTGGAGGAAAAGCTAGTAGAGGAGTCAGTATTTTAATTTCTAAGAATATGCCTTTCAAATCATCCAATGTACATGTTGATCAAGAGGGAAGATATGTAATTGTCTCAGGTTTGCTACAGAATGAAATGGTGACATTAGTGAATGTGTATGCTCCAAATAGTTTACAATCTAAATTCTTTACCTCGCTGTGCCCAAAGATATTGCAGTCCATAGAGGGTCCTCTTATTATAGGTGGCGATTTCAACTCTGTCTGTGACCCTATAGTGCAGGGGTGGGGAACCTCCGGCCCCCGGGCCGGATACGGCCCGCGAGACCATTTGGTGTGGCCCTCGAGGTCATTTATAAACACACGCAAAAAAGAAAAAAATTAAAGAAATCTAGACCGCAAAATAATTAAACAAGCGAGTGCCTGTTTTTCCTGGCCAAGGTCAGGGTCCTTGAACACAACACAAGCCTAACGTGTCATCACGTGGTATATGTCTCGTCTGACAGGGGTGCAGTTCTGACGGAGAGCACCAAAACGGCTCCGGCACTTCCAAAAATTGCAGTACCCATAAGGAGCCGTACACATGCTGTAGTTTTTGCGTGTCTGTGTCTTTAGTTGAAAGCCCAGTGGTGATCTGCTCATCTGACATACTGATCATACAGTCAATAACTTTGTTGTTATTAGCATCTGGTTAGCTAGCTATGCTAACGAATATAAGAAGCTTTTTCTACAACCAGTGAGGTAAAGGCACATCTTTATATGATCATTATAGTTATAAAAAAATAAGAGAATAAAGTAAACAGGTATAAAATACTATATGACAGTAAAAAAAAAAGTTGTTATTAATAAACAAGAATACAGTTTGAAAGGAGAGTGATTTGTAAAATTTCCATAAAGAAAAATAAATCTGATCAAAATGCATAGTATATTATTAAGTCATCATGCTGCGGTATCTGTCACATTTTCCCCTCCAACCAACCCTTGCAAATCCAAACAGTGGCGACTTAATACATCTCTACCCAAAAATGAAAAATGTACACTGCTCATTAAAGACCACATTTTAGATTTCTTTGAGATCAATCTAAATTCTGTACCAAGTGTCACCACTGTCTGGGAGGCTTTTAAAGCAACATGCAGGGGCTGGTTAATTAGTTTCTCCTCGGCAGAGAATAAAAAGCGCAGAGAGGTGAAATCCCAATTAAACTTTAAACTCAAGACTCTAGAAGAGCAGCATATGCTAGACCCATCCAATTTAGATCTAAGGAACTCACTTCTCACCGCTAGGACTAATTTGCAGAAACTTGTACATGAGGAGACAGATTTTGCTCTTTTTCGTTTACGAAGAACTTACTTTGAATCGGGAGACAAAGCAGGGAAAATGTTAGCTCATAGAGTGAAACAAATAGAAAACAGACAGATTATTCCAGCGATCAGAGATGAGCATGACAGGCTACAGTGTGATGCAGCCAAAATCAATGAATCTTTCAATAATTATTATTCTAAATTATATAGCACAAAAAATAACTTGAATGAAGAAGCCTTAGATAGCTTTTTTGGAGGTTTTAACCTCCCTAGCGTCAGCTTGGCTGACAGATCTGCTATGGAGGCACCTGTTTCCCAAAATGAAATAGAAAACACAATCATGAAGATGGCATCAGGAAAAACTCCAGGGGACGACGGTTTTGGAACAGAGTTCTATACATGTTTTAAAGAACAGCTTTCACCATATTTACTGTTGTTATTCAATGAAATATTAGAATCTGAAGCCATGCCTCCCTCCATGAGCAGGGCCATTATTTCATTGTTGCCTAAACCGGGCAAAGATCCTTCTCGGATGGGTAACCACCGCCCTTTAAGCCTTTTAAACTGACTACAAGATTCTAGCCAAGATACTGGCACTCCGTTTGGAGAAGGTGGTTCCATCTATAGTGCATCTAGACCAAGTAGGTTTCATTCCACCGTGGCCTGAGGCAAGGGTGTCCAGTTAGTCCCCTACTTTTTATTATGGCTCTAGAACCATTAGCCTGTGCAATTCGCTCTAATGGTGACATACATGGTGTGAACATTCATAGACACGATTTCAAATTTAAATATGTACGCTGACGATATACTTCTTACTTTGAGCAAGCCAGCACTCTCTATACCCGCAGTTCTTGATATGATACATTTATTTGGCAGTTTCTCTGGATATAAGATAAATTGGAACAAGAGTGAAGCAATGCCACTTAACTCATATACATATAAGCACAACCTAATGAACACCCCCTTTATTTGGAAAACAAATGTAATGAGGTATTTGGTAATTAACATCGTCTCTCCTATCTCTAACATCTTTAGCCTTAACGGCCCTGCTATTTTCCAGTCCATTAAAGAGGACATCAACAGATGGATGGCCTTACCACTTTCTCTATGGGGCAGAGCAGAAACCTTGAAAATGAATGTTCTCCCAAGACTTTCTCATATTATCTCCTCTATCCCTCTTGAATTCCCACTAAAATGGTTTAAAGATATCAAATCCCTTTTCACTCAGTTCCTTTGGAATAATAAAAAAAAACAGAATCGCACATAATAAGTTGATCATTCCAAGATCAATGGGAGGTTTGGGAGTCCCGGATGTATTCCAGTATTATCTGTCCTTCAATGCAAAGTATCCATTATCGTGGGCGTACAGAAGTGCCTCTCCGGTAGGCAGTGGCTGGAGCAATCCATCATGTCTGTAAACCAAAACATATCTCTGGCATCAATGTGGTACTGCCCAAGACCACCACCCTCAATGGATAATACCATCATCCGCTTTTCATGCTCTATTGTAAAGCAACTGCACAGGAGACTCAACATAGAGGGGCTCTCTTTACCATCTTGCCCTATCTGGAGTAACCCCTGTCTTTCTGCAGGAGGAGGCAACTTAAGTAACAATATCTGGCAGAGGGCTGGTATTACTACACTTCGACAGATATATATAGAGACCAAACCCTTCCATTTCAACAACTCAAAAATCAGTATGGTCTCTCAGACTCATCGTTTCTATCATATGCACAACTAGCATCTATTATTAGTAGAGATGCTCTGATCGCCAATTTTGGGGCCGATCACCGGAATCAGTATCGGCCGATACAGGCGGGATCTTCCATTTTAAAGTGATGTTTAAAACTCAGTTAATGGGGCTCATTCACTGGCGCTTCCACAAACAGCCAACATAATTATTACATTCAAATGAAGTACATTATTCAAGTTTACATTAACTAATAACTTTGGATAATATATCCATAGACTGTATATAAATATATAATAATAACACGGGAGAAATGAGCGGAATTGCGCTCTCGTTTCCTCTCTCCCCCTCTCTCTCTCTCTTCTGACAGCCCGTATCTCATGCAGCTCACTGAAGTGACCCGACAGTGAAGAATAAATATATTTATAATTAGTTTAGGTTGTTCCAGAGGTAGATAAAATAGCTAGACTACGTGTGTTAGGTCTAACTTGAAGTGTGTGTCACCGCGGGCGGAGATCCGGGAGAGCTTTCTGACGCAAACTCTGTAGCATATATTATATATTTACTATTTAGAGCAATAAAAGTAACTATTCTTAACACAGCATTGCAGAAATATAATTAAGACCTGAGAAAGCATGAATTGACAACTGTTAATTTATCGGAAGGCTTCGAACATATCCAACATTCCATTCTCAGGGCATATAGATTTTGAAGAAACTAATAATAATAGCCTATGCTCGGCTAAAGTGCAGTAGGCCTATAGCAAATATGTTAGCCTTCCTAAGGAATAAAAGCTAAATGTGCACTGCTCAACACTTTTTTCAAATCAAAAGAAACCATTATAGCCTATATAAAGGCAATACAAATCAATGCCAATAGAAGGAACAAAAAATACATTTCAATAGACGGAACAAAATACAGGGCTTTTCTAAAAATAAGCCTACTTCAAATGTAGACAATATTTAAATGGAAACAACGAAAGACTATAGCCAAATAATATAAAACATTCCTCCTCAACATGTAGGCCTACATGTTTTTACAACCTGCCATGGCTATTCTTTAGGCCTACTTCATGCGCATCAACGGCAAGTTCTTGTTGATGAATATAAGCAACTCCGCATTTTTGGAAGTCAGCCTGTTCCTCTTTTCATCTACAACATTCGCTGCTGTGCTGAAAAGTTGCTCGCTATCTACACTTGTGCACGGCGCGCTGAGGTATGCTCGTGCAGCTTCTGCGAGTGCAGGGAAGCGGCTGTTATTGTCTTGCCAAAAAGCAAGCGGCTGTCCGCTTCGTGGGAGAAGTGGCTCTGACAAGTAGAGATTCATCTGCGATGCGTATTGACTGCTGTCGTTGCTGCCAGCACCATGTTCCACATCTCCATCCAGTAATTCCTCATACATAGCCTGCAAAGTGCCAGCTCGGGGTAATTTCTCCGGGGGCTCGGAGCCGCTCTCCTCCGAACGTTTCTCATGCTGTTCTGGGCTGGAGTCTGAACGGGTGTCAAGGATATCCAAAAGCAGAACACGTAGTTATGGCTTGAGTGCGTCTGGGAAATATCGGTCTGTGTACCTTTTTAACCAAAAACGAAACGAAACAGAAAACAACATTATTAGTTATTTTATGTATTTCTGCAGGTTAGGTTATTTGCAGGTTTATAGCCTATATATAGCCTACATTGAACAACTCTTAAGTGTTTTTTTTAAATTAATTCTAAGAACTATTCTATTGAACTTATAGCATTCCTTTTACCAATAGCATACTTATTTTTTATGTAATTTGGCCTGCATAACATACATATTTACGAAGTAGGCCTAGGTCTATTTGTTTTCTCACCTCGGATCCAGAAGTGTGGCAATTGCATACAGGTGCTGAGACCAAATGTCACCGAATCGCCTCTGGATCGCTTCCAACAAGGTGACTTTTGACGTTTTCACGCCATGGTCCGTCTCAGCTGTTGTCTCAAGGAGATGCATAAGAGCTCTAATGGATGGTATAACATCTGCAGCAGATGCAGTTGATGAGCTGATCTGTTGCGTTAGCTCTTCGAACAACACATCCTCACTCCCAGGTCGGCCTATGTTGACGTTATGTCAAGTTCCCTGTCGGCTTTTTCCAACGCAAGGGGGGGGGGCCTTAGCGTCCATTTTCAACGCAAGGGGGGGGGCCCTTAGCGTCCATTTTCAGCTTTCCGGGATGTCCATATGCTTCTATAGACGCTCATGGAAGCACGGCATTCGTTTGTGTCGGCTGCCCTTAAAGGCAATGTGAGCGTCCATTCTCATTGGATAACGGAGAATTGTACACCCGGAAGTAAGTATTCCCCTTACTGTCGATTGATTTTACAGTGATATCTGCACTACTCATCGACTAAAAAACACCAGATTATCCTTGTTAATTACACAACATTGATTGGTTTAAATTGTGTGCAATGCTTTTGTATTTTTCCCCTTCGATTCGGAGAAACAAATGTTTTTTTTGAGTAAAGGATGGCAGAAGACACTACACTACCCAGAATCCCCAGCTATCGTTTGAACTACACCATGTGCTCTGTTTGACAAACCCCGTGATAGTCCTCAAGCTCTGTGATTGGAGAGTGTGCTCCGAGGGTTACGCCGAGCCTCGAACAGCACTTGAAATGGGATGGAACCACGGCAGACTGTCCAAAACTGGATTTGAACGGGTCCACCGCGTCCCCCCTCCCCCACCCTGTCCCCAGAACTACAAATGCTGGCTATTCTGTTTCGCAACATGTTCTGTATCTATGGCACGTCTCTACTGGGAGTTGTAGTTTTAAAAGACGTTTTCGTATTTCCCATAATAAGAAGTTGCCAGTATTAAACTGTGTACATCCCTGGAGGTTTAGGGGATAGGAAACACTCACATTTAAAACATATAATTAATAAATGGGTGAAAATTGCTTGTGCCCATAATGGGCAGCATTAATATATATATACACACATGCCAGCTAAGGTCAGAAGAGCTTTATTTAACAGCTGGTCTTATGTTTGTGACCCCTGTTGTTAATTGATAACATTACATTACATTAATTGATAAGCCTGAAACATGCACTTGTTAAGGTTCAGAGGCACATTTTGCAAATATGGCAGTATAGCCATCGATCAGCTTAAGATAAGATATACTTTATTGATCTCAAGTTGGAACATTTGCGTTACATCAGCATGTGTAACAGTTAAATATGCAGTGGTGTTTATTTGTAAATAATTTAGTATAATCACACAAATTCTGTGTTTTATATTCAACAATTCTGTGTTCTTTATTTATTGATTGTTCAATACCTGACAAGGTCGGAGATGAAATATCTACATACATCTTATAAGAGTATAATACATTATGTATAATATCAGTTAAAATAAGTGCTTCAACATAGTTAACATTGCTGGAGGTACGCACAAATATTGATAGATGTCTTGTAATGCACTATTGAGGAACCTGCGACCCAAGTTTTTCATTCAATGCATAAGTACACCATAGTTGTGTAGGCCTATATGATATGTCAATAAACCTTAGAAAATCTTGAAATCTTGAAAGGGATGTGCAAAATAGTCATTATATACAGTCTTTAATGGACTATTAGTAGAGAATAACGAGTAATTAATATACTTTATAGGGATCCTATTAATATCTAATGATAAAAATAATGAAATTCAATAACATGCTTTAACCACTAGGTGTCCCTTTATATCAGCTGTGCACCTTTATGGTGTAAATACAGCCTATCTACCAATTGGATCAAATATAAAAGTCAGCCGAATTAGTGTTGATACTGCAAGGAGACGTATTGTGTGAAAAGAAATGTAAGATGTTGTTTAATGGCTGATATATTTATAATCCACGTCACGTTTTCAGTTCCTCATGTTTGTCTAGAAGTCTTCTCATCAGGGCTCTATAAATACAGAACTACGGCAGATATGTAATATTTAATGCAGCCGAACCGTGTATTACAATGCCGTTATGTGATGACTTCCAAAGAGAAAAGCAAGCACACTCGGAATAAAGTATTATTGTATTTTTTTTCAATGTTTTCGGTCTGTTTCCGTTATTTGTTCATGACGATGTGCTGTGAGATGTGAGACTGGAATTGCACAGGGGGAAATAACGTAGGCTATCTTTAGATGCGGATTTTGTTAAACTAATATGTTTGCGCTGTGGACCAACACTATACATTGACGGGGAAGGGGGTAGCAATAAAGATAACACCATTAAACAGTTAAACAACATAACAGAAATAATATCGATAGCAGCGTCCCTAGCAACCACCTTGGTAACAATGAAAACGTTATGGACGCAATTTCCTGAAGTAATCTTCGTAATAACTAGCAAACTAAAGATCATGTACATCCACTGCACACATAATCTGAAATAACAACTCATATTTCTCGCATCAAATGACATCAAAACGCATTTTAATGGCCAAACTAACTTTAAAATAGGCATTTTCCATCGAGAATAAAACGAAGTTCGGCCATGTTTTTTTTTTCTTCAGGGAGAAATTTGAAGATCACGTGACGTCAAACAGAGCACATGGTGTAGTCCAAACGATAGCTGGGGATTCTGGGTAGTGTAGTGTCTTCTGCCATCCTTTACTCCGAAAACATATTTGTTTCTCCGAATCGAAGGGGAAAAATACAAAAGCATTGCACACAATTTAAACCAATCAATGTTGTGTAATTAACAAGGATAATCTGGTGTTTTTTAGTCGATGAGTAGTGCAGATATCACTGTAAAATCAATCGACAGTAAGGGGAATACTTACTTCCGGGTGTACAATTCTCCGTTATCCAATGAGAATGGACGCTCACATTGCCTTTAAGGGCAGCCGACACAAACGAATGCCGTGCTTCCATGAGCGTCTATAGAAGCATATGGACATCCCGGAAAGCTGAAAATGGACGCTAAGGGCCCCCCCTTGCGTTGTAAATGGACGCTAAGGCCCCCCCCCTTGCGTTGGAAAAAGCCGACAGGGAACTTGACATAACGTCAACATAGGCCGACCTGGGAGTGAGGATGTGTTGCTTCGAATGGTGTGAGGAGGAAAGACATATTTTCAATCCATTTCCACTGATGGCTGGCGAGCGTTGAAGGCAGGTCATAGTCAGCTGCATAAGCAGATAGTGCCCGTTTCTGTTCAAGTAAACTCTGCAGCATATACAAAGTACTATTCCACCTTGTGGCTACATCTTGTTGTAGTCTTTTTGTAGGTTGGCCAAGTTGTTGCTGAATAGTTTGGAGTCGTGAGTATGCTAATGGTGAATGTTTAAAATGACCGACGATCCGTCTCCCTGCAGCTGTCATGTCAGAAATGCTTCGCTGTGACAATACTCCCTCGTTCACAACGAGCTGGAGTGTGTGTGCCATACAGGGTAGGCTGGGTAAATCTGCATCCTTCATGGCCTTTACCATGTTTTTTGCGTTATCCCTTAGAATAACGTGGACCTTTTCTGTGGGAATTCCCCAGGATCGGAACATCTCACGGAATGCAGCAGCCAGAGCCTCCACTGTGTGTGACCCTGGGAATTCTTGACACTGAAGAACAACGTTGTGTGGTTTGAAGTCCTGATCAATGAAGTGCGCAGTTAAACTTAACATGGACATGGGACATGCACTCGAGCTCCAGATGTCACTGGTAAAACTAACTGATGTGACATTGTCCTTTTAAAATGTTGTCTATATGTGTATACACTGTTTGGTATAATTGCGGCAGGCATGTACGTCTGTGAAATATTTACGCCCTGGAAGGATATAGCGTGGATCCAAGGTGGTAATAAGTTGTCGGAACCCGGCATCCTTCACTACAGAAAGAGGCTGCTGATCAAGTCCAATGAATTCCATTACCTTTGCTGTTATTTCTTTTGACTTCTTGCTGTCCCTGCTATAGGGTTCCTGCCGTTTAAATGTTTCACTCACTGTCAACTGAGTGGATGACGGAGGTTTTACTGACTTAGCGCTGGCTTGCCTTTCATACTCGCCGTATACTTTGATGTGATGAACTCTCAAATGTCGAATTACATTTGTGGTATTAAATTGTGGTTGTTTTGTTCCACCACGGGGGATTTCTGCTGCGCACTCCTTGCATACCGCTATTTTAATGTCTGTTTCGGACACCTTGAAATATTGCTAGTCTGGTGAAGCCATTTTGTCAGTTTATTTTGCCGCGTCCAGAGAAAAAAAGTGTTATGTATTTCACATCATCATTTTACGTCATGCGATCGGCTCTCGCGATCGGCATGTTTAGAGGGCACCGATCAATCGGTAGAGAGGGAATATCGGCCGATATCGATCGGTGACCGATCGATCGGAGCATCCCTAATTATTAGTACAAAATGTAAGGAGGGAGCCATGCCTGCTGCACGTATGGAAGAGGACCAGTGCCTCAAGAAAGCAATCATTTCATTTCATTTCAAACCTTTATTTATACAGATAAATCCCATTGAGATCATTGATCTCTTTTTCAAGGGAGACCTGCTCAAGTAGTTCCACATGAAACATAAAAACATAAATAGAACAACAAAAGGACATCATTCAGCATCATTTACATAATTATCCACATAAACAGGTACCAATAGCTTCCGATTGACTAGCATCCAACCGAGCTTTAAAAACATTTAGTGGCACCAGATTGCTCAGTTTCCATTTAATTTGCAGACTATTCCAAGACAGAGGAGCTGCACATCTAAAAGCTGTCTTCCCTAAGACAGTCCTAGCAGTTGGCACATTTAATAAAACCACAGCATTCGATCTCAGGCAGTAGCCACTTACAATTTTCCGTGAGATCAGGGAGCAGATATAAGATGGAAGTTTCCCTAACATGGCTTTGTATATAAAAATGTACCAGTGACTGAGCCTCCGTACATTTAGTGAAAGCAAACCAGCCCTTGCATACAGGGTACAGTGATGGGTTAATGCTTTACAGTTTGTCACAAATCTCAGTGCACTGTGATACGCATCTAACTTGACCAGGCAATTGGCAGGTGCATTCATATACATCAAATCACCATAGTCCAGCACAGGTAAAAAGGTCACAGTGACTAGCCTTTTCCTGGCCTCAAGCGAGAAACAGGACTTGTTCCTGTAGAACAGGGGTGGGGAGCCCCCGGGCCGTATATGGCCCGCGAGACCATTTGGTGTGGCCCTCGAGGTAATTTATAAACACACGCAAAAAAGAAAAAAATTAAAGAAATCTAGACCGCAAAATAATTAAACAAGCGAGTGCCTGTTTTTCCTGGCCACGGTCAGGGTCCTTGAACACAACACAAGCCTAACGTGTCATCACGTGGTATATGTCTCGTCTGACAGGGGTGCAGTTCTGATGGAGAGCACCAAAACGGCTCCGGCACTTCCAAAAATTGCAGTACCCATAAGGAGCCGTACACATGCTGCAGTTTTTGCGTGTCTGTCTTTAGTTGAAAGCCCAGTGATCTGTTCATCTGTCATACTGATCATACAGTCAATAACTTTGTTGTTATTAGCATCTGGTTAGCTAGCTATGCTAACGAATATAAGAAGCTTTTTCTCCAACCAGTGAGGTAAAGGCACATCTTTATATGATCATTATAGTTATAAAAAAATAAGAGAATAAAGTAAACAGGTATAAAATACTATATGACAGTAAAAAAAAAAGGAGGATGTTGAAAACATTGAAATGGCCCTTGAGAGGAAAAAGGTTCCCCACCCCTGCTGTAGAAAAAACCTAGCCTAACCCTCAGCTTTTTAAGCAGTTTATTGACATGAAGTTTAAAAGTGAGACAATCATCAAGCCAGATACCAAGGTATTTGTAACAGGTAACCACTTCAAGTTTTATTCCTTGCGTAGTTACAATATCTAAAACAGGCTCTGGTGTCTTTTTAGCTTTAGAAAAGAGCATTACCTTGGTTTTCTCAACATTTAAAAGAAGCTTTAGCTCAGAGAGCTGAGTTTGAATAATGTTAAAAACAGCCTGTAATTTAACACCAGCCTCCTTAATGGAGGGACCTGCACAGTACATCACGGTATCATCCGCATAAAAATGTAAAGTAGCTTCATCCACATTTTCACCTTAACTGTTGATGTAGATGGAGAATAAAAGTGGACCTAAAACAGAACCTTGGGGAACACCATTTGCAATGTTTAGCCACTCAGAAGACAGCCCATCAAAATGAACACATTGGGACCTGTCAGAGAGGTAGTTTACAAACCACCCCACTGCATGGCTGGACATGCCTATACTGGCTAGCCTCTGCTTTAAAATGTGATGATCGACGGTGTCAAACGCTTTTGAAAGGTCAATAAATAGAGCTGCACAACTCTGCTTATTATCATCATTCACCACTTTCATTGTGGCAGTGATGGTGCTGTGTTGCTTTCTGAAGCCTGACTGATGTTTAGACAGGATGTCATTTGTACATAAAAACACCTTTACCTGTTCACTCACTAAGCGTTCAAGAACCTTAGCCAGAACTGACAACTTAGAGATTGGCCTATAGTTATTTAATAATCAATAATAATTAATAATCCCTCCTTTTAGCAAAGGCAGGACATACGCTGACTTCCACAATTTTGGAATTGTGTTAGTGCTGAGGGAGAGGTTAAAAAGAGTAGTGAGAGGTGGAGCAATAAAATCTGCAGCTATCTTTAAAAATAAAGGTTCTACGTTGTCCGGGCCGGCCGGTTTCTTAGGATCTAACGTGGTTAAAACTTCACGAACAACATCAACAGTAAAAGGGGTAAAACTAAAAGGGTTTTCTAACACACGTTTTTCAGAGTCACATACTGTAGTGTTCACAGAAGCAGAGTTAGTGACAGAATCAAATAGAGAACCACAGGACACAAAATGCTCATTAAAGCAATTTAGCATAGTAGCCCTGTCCGATATAGTGCCAGATGCTGTGGTAATGCACGGAGGTAGCTCATTACGGATCTCACCGGTGGATAACGATTTAATGGCTTTCCAAAATGTTCCAGGATTATTCAGATTATTTGTGGTAACTGACAAATAGTACTTTGATTTAGCACTTTTGATATGTGAAGTGAAGCTATTTCTTAGCTGCCTAAAACGCAGCCATTCTACCTCTGAGCCTGATTTCCTAGCCTTTGCCCAGGCCTTGTTTCTCTCATGAAGGAGACTGGACAGATTAGCAGAAAACCAAGGATTGTCTCGTACCTTTACTCTAAATGTACGCAGGGGTGCATGTCTATCAATGATCTCCATAAAACCAAGATAAAAATAAGACCATGCGGTTTCTACATCAGCACACAGATCGATTTTACCCCAATCAAAATCAAACAGATCATGTACAAAACCCTGCTCCACAAAATATTTGATGTCTCTCTTGATGATAATACGAGGTTTAACCTTTTGGACCTTAGTGTCCCTAATTGTGGCTACAACACAGTGATCACTCAGATCATTTGCAAATACTCCCACAGATGAGTATTTATAGGGAACATTAGTTAAAATGAGATCAATTAGGGAGGATTTATTAGGGGACTTAATGTTAGGGCGAGTAGGACTGTCAACAATCTGAGTAACATTTAAAGAGATACAAACGTTTTTAAAATCCTCTGACACTGCAGTTAACCAGTCCCAGTTAAAATCTCGGTAACACTTTATTTTGATAGTCCATATTTAACACTCTATAAGTCATCAGTTGACATTTATTAGCATGTCAACAGCGTATTAACCAATATTCAACCTTACTATCTGTAGATTGTGTCAACACCTTCAAAATTGACAATCAACTACTCAAAATCAATCTGTCAGTTGAAAGTCAACAGGGTCATCTTGACTATCTGTTGATAATCTGTTGAGAGTCAAGATGTCAACTAAAGATTACATTAAGCATTAGTTGATGATCAACAGATAAGCAACTTTAGAGTTTAGTTGACTTTCTGTTGATCGTCAACTAATCTAGAGTTGACTATCAGTATACTTTTAGTAGGCATTCTCCACTAAGCGTTTGTAGGCATGTGTTAGGACTATCCAATTAAAGTGAAACACAGTTGAGAACAGTAGAAAGTCTATAACCTATCAACAGAACACATACATTCATCCACTAATTATATGCAACAGACATGGGAATACAGCGAAATGTTTTGCACAACTGATCACAAACTTTATGTATTCATTATGTATGTAATATTTGAGTTAGAAACACCTGTTCCTGTTTTATTTGACTAATATATAAGATAAATACAGAAGCCTAATGCATTCACTTGAGAAAAAAAGGTTTTTCACAAGAACTCACAATCTACAGATAATAAGGTTGAATATCGGTTAATAATCTGTTGCACAAAACATGTTGACAGACACTTTTTGTAAAATCTATAGATCAACACTTGAGATGTACCTTATATTCTACTGGCAGTTAGTTAAATGCATGTTTACTTGTCTGTTGAAACAGTCTTGTTGAATGTCAACTGATGACTTGTAGAGTGTTAACTATGGACTATCAAAATAAATATTTACCAAAATCTCCAAGTAACACTATTTCCTTGTAGTCTAGTTGTGATAAAAGATTTGCTAGTGAAGACAAGGAGTCTTTGACAGCTGAGGGGGGTCTGTAACAACTCACTACCATGACCCTTTGCCACTTCTATATTTATGGCTAAAAATTCGAATTGCTTACTGATCGATTTGGAAACTAATGTGGTTACACTGAACTTATTCTTAACATAAATGGCAATGCCACCACATTTATTAGGCCGGTCGGTACGATACACATTAAAACCATTTAAGGCAATGTCAGAGGCCAAAATAGATTTGTTTAGCCATGTTTCTGATAAAACAATGACGTCAGCGTCAGTCGAGCTCGCCCAGATACGGACAAAATCTAGTTTACCTAACAGACTGCGCACATTCAAGTGGATGAAACCCAACCCAGACCTAGCTTTAAAATCAGCAGGAGTAGCGATCTGACTACTACTACTGGGCAGACCAGGGTTAGGTTGTACATTTCCTGACAGTAATAACAACAACAAAACCAGGCATCTTTTCCTCTTAAACGACACACATACACCGTCATCTAATTTAGAATCACCGGAAAAGTCTGCGAGAGTGTGATTTGAGCTTAAGAAGCAGTCCTGAAGAACCATCATCGCAGGAAAACAAAAAAGACAAACATATTTTGTCGAGCAGATTGACTGTGACAAGGCAACCGGTAATTGTTTGAGCAACACATCCGAACCTTTGCAGGGGATGCCCACTGCGGGTGGCAGAACAGACCTGAATCCAGTAGAGTTCTCAGAATGACTAGAGATCTTCTCATAGTCCAAAACAGTTAACAGGCACAGCAGAATCCCGATATGGGCCATTTTCCCAGACCAGCACACAGTATCCGCGATGTTCCTGGAGCAAAATCAGCACAGCAGCAAAGGACAGGCGAAAACAGCAGTGTGGAAGCGCTCCAGTCCCTCCGTGGTATCCCCGGGGTGAAAGCAGGCCTCTGCAACAGCAGAACCAGGACAGGTGGAAAGCAGGCCCCAGCGGTGGTAAAATCCTCCTCCGCACAGCAGCACACGCCCGGTGGAAGCAGGCCAAGCCCGAAGCGTGGATCCACTCCGTCTCTCCGCGACGACTCCGGGGTAAAAACCTCTCCAGTACAGCCGTATTCTACAGGTGGGAGCAGGCCTCCGTAGATCGCAGATCGCAGGCAGCAACAGGTGGAGCCGCTCCGTCTCTTCGCGACGAGCAGGCCTCCGTAAATCGCAGATCGCATGCAGCAACAGGTGGAGCCGCTCCGTCTCTTCGCGACGTCTCCGGAGGAAAAACACCTCAGTACAGCCGTACTCGACAGGTGGGAGTAGGCCTCGGCAGATCGCAGACAACTAAAACTACTTGTATAAGCAGGGATGGCTAAAAGTTTGTAAGCAGGAGAGCTAGATCCTAACAGATGCCAGATGCTAACAGGTAGTGCGAGCCTGTAGAAATTGCGACTGCCTCGCATCATATCATCCGGTGTGGTCTCTAACATTTATAAATTATTATGTAGGGCTGCCCCGAATACCTATTCTCCTGTCCAACTGTCCTGGGAGCATGCCTTGAATATCTCTCTGTCTGCTTTGCAATGGAACTCCATTTGGAGGTCAGCTATGTTCTCTTCTAAATGTGTAAGATTCAGGATCATACAGTTCAAAATTCTCAATAGAGCATACATCACCCCTGTTACAAAATCCAAGATGGACAATAAACACAGAGACTTATGCTGGCATGAATGCAGTGGCGAGCGGTGACTTTTATACCTAGGCCCTCTGACCCCCCTTCCCTCGAAAAAAAAGAAGAGATATTACGTCACAGTATACTTCAGCGGAATATCAAAACAGCGGCCCGGGGTGCAAAACGCATCAATGACAGCGACCCTCTACCACACAAAACAACACCATTTATATAAACACTTATCATGACAGGGCACCCACAGCCAAGTAACAATTACAAATGAATTAAGTCGGCACAGCAGCCCGCATTGAAAATGACTTAGGCCTACCTTTGATGATAAATCACTGAAACACAAAGTCCATCCTCCTGTCCTTTTGGATGAAGCACTTGATGGCAGGTCATGCAGCTGATCCTTTGCCACTCCAGTTTATCATTGTAACTCAATCTTGAAAATGACTCGGTTAATAATTTCGCAACGATATCACTATCACTGAAGTGAGCCATCATGAACGAACTTATGCTAATTATAAATATATCGATCATAAATCTATTAGATTTATGATTCAAAAATAATAAAAGTAGGATAGACATGTGGATATTATCCGGCTGAACAAAACGTGCATTTATCTAACAGGTTCGTTTTCCACAGACCTTATTTCGAGCTATTTTCCAAAATCCTATGGAGAAATCCCATTGCTTTCTGTCGAGGGAATCCGAGTCACTGCACCACTTGCATAGACCTCACAGCGGGCAGAACTTGTCATAAAGTCCGCGAAAATGAAGCCCGCCCATTTAGAGGGAAGATATGATTGGTCAATTGTACTCTCATTTGACATTACTCTCTCATTGAGTTACTATAGCTGGCCCTCTGTGAATGTAGAGAGGGACCAACAAGCCCTCCCGTCTTCACATAACTCGCAGAGACGGCATTTAACCCTTCACATTCCAACATAAACTGAACAGGCAGATTCGAAGGATTTCTTTCTTTCGAAATATTATTATAAATACAATTAAATCAAGTTATTTTGGTAAAACTAAAACAACAACAAATATTTTTAAAAAATGTTTTTTTTTTAATGTTTTCAAATGTAATTTTTTTGAATATCTTAGGCCCTCACAGAGGGCCTAGAGGGCCCTGACGGCTCGCCACTGCATGAATGTGGCAAGCGAGGTACATTATTGCACCTACTCTGGGAATGCCCAGCGGTAAAAAAACTTTGGTCAGAAGTAATATCCTTAATGTCTGAATCTTTAAAAGTTAATTTCCCTACATGTCCCATTGCATGTCTACTGGGTCTCAAGCCAGATGGCAATGTTGCAAGGACTGCAGATCGGCTCTGGACATTGGGCTGTTTCGCCACAAAAAGACTCATCCTACTAAACTGGAAGGAACGCAAACCAGCCTGCTTTACTAGGGACTCATGGCTGAGGGAGTATCTGGACCTACTGAATATGGAGCGTGCAGCTTCTCTGCTGGGGGATTTTGAGGGGAGACAGGAGGACTGCGGTTCACTGTCCGCAGCTCTCCTATCTGACCCTGTCAATATGGCATCTCCTGTGTAATGTATAATGTAATGTCCTGTGTATGTCACAACAATCAGCTGTTTTAGGAAGTCATTCTTGCATCCCCCCCCCCCCCCCCCCCATTACGTTTTGTTTAGTTGTTTGTTGTTACATGTTTTGTTGTATGTTCTGTTATCTGGAGCAATGTCTGTTTATTTTATAACTGAAAAATAAAAAACATTTAAAACAATTAAAAAAAAGATTTGTTGCAAGAAACACCAGCCTGTTTACATGGTCTGGTTTCAGAGATGAGCACAGGCAGGTGACAATATTGCCACCTGTACTGAAGACCCTCTCTGAAGAGGAACTTGTGGCAGTGCTGCCACATATGACACAGGAAAAAAAGAAAATACTCTGAACCCTTTCTTTGCCATTATATAAAATTAGTGTTGCTACACAAGTATAAACTAAGCTTACTAATAAGACAACTCAGATCTGAAGCTACACAGGAATCTGCTGCCAAAGTGCAATAAAAAAGAAAAAATTAATAGAATCAAACCCTTTTTTTGTTGCATTTTATTAGAGTATAAAAAGAAATGCCTTTAAAATAGGATGCAAGCAACACTAGTTTCTTAACCTGAATTAATAATAGACTATAATCAATTTAAGTTTGCATTCTTATACCATTTTGTACAATAATTATAATGAATAAGTTCAAACAAACTAAAACTTACAGCAGATTAATAACGGTATCTAACTTGAGTTTTTATTATATCAAAAACCTGTTGAAATGCTGCTGTTATTTTTACTGTCCCCAAAAGCGCGTCGGCAGCCTCCAGGAATGCTTCTTTCACAACTTCGCCGTCTTTGAAAGACTTCATGTGTTTAGCAAGAACGTGACTGACACGATAAGATGCTATGGTAGCAGCCTTGCTCTTGTTGTTGTGCCTGGTGGAAATGGACTGCTGTGCATTTAGCTGTCCTTTCAGGCCCCTCCCCTTTTGGGATAAAAAAATATTCATCCTCCCACTCGGAGTGAAAATGATATATTTTGGGCTTTTTTGCTTCTGCCATAATTGCGGTCTTGTGTGTGTGCGGACTGTCACTCCTGTTGACACGGACAACGTCAGCGAAATAGTGCCCACTGCCCACCAACCACGCTCCGACACATGGCGTGACGCCGGCCAATCACAAAGCTTTGATGCGTTCAAGTCAAGCGGCAAACTCTGGGGAAGAGCTGGGACGCCAATACGGAAGTGCCACACACTGCAGTTCATATATTGGCCGATAGGCGATGGCTGCAGAAGGGATCAATTTCCATAGACCCCCATGTTAAAATGCCCAACTTTACAGCAGAAATAAACATGTTTACATCGTGGTTCAAAAAACCATATTCTCTGTATAGTTAGATTCCCCCTTCATGACTACTGTGTGGGGGGTGAATTTGTTCTCAACTCATCTGTTTAATTAATATTAAGCCTTAAAACTTTTGCATAAATTAGGGCGTGGTCACTTTGATGGACATGTACATGCCTCACTGTCAGCTAACAGCAACTTGTCCACTCTGCTAGGCTACAACCATAGAGGCTACAACGTTAGTTAGTTGTAGTTACTGTCCTTGACCCTTTAGCCGTGTTCGTGGTGATTGTGCCTTTTAGGGAATATTGTTACAAATACCAGACAATTAAAATGTTGTGCTGTGCGCTTGAATGTACTAACAGAACTTCCAAGAAGTCTAAAATTATAATATTATACATGTTAACTGTTAACTGTGTTCTTATTCTCGCGTCCAGGAAAGAGAAGCTTAAAAAGGAGACTAAATGGAGTCTGGAGGTTCAAATTTGGTACTTTAATTAATAAAAAAGGCCGGTAAAGTCACAAACAGGATATTGTTCAGACAGGAGAGAAAGTCTGCAGCTTCCTCTCCCAGGTGCTGGCCGTGCAGAAGAGCTTACAAGCATTCGTCCTTCCTGCTTGCTGGCTGTTTGCTCCTCCTTTCTGTGAGCTGTAGTGACGTAGGAGACTTCCCCCCCTCGTTCGGCTGTGTCCGATATCGCGTTAAACAGAGGATTTCGACATTTTACATTCATTGCTTACTTCCACATGCCTTTTCTCCTCCTTATCTCTTTCATAACTTTATATGTAATACATGTTAACGGCGTCAATAGCCACTTTAATGATACTAATGGGCGGTAGTCCCGGATGTCGTCATGAAGGATTTTCAGAATAAAAGCTTGGTATTGAGAACTTCCGGTTTTTTCCAGAATAAAATAGCATTTAAAATGACGGTATGTTTAAGGTACATTCTGCCATAAAACATTGATTTTAATTTCTAACATAACCCCGTTCACAGGTGTTTGTGTGCTTGGTAGCTTAGCTTGCTACATATTAGCCAGCTAAGGACGTAACCCTTTATCCATACATATACATTTTAGTTTATGATTCAGCCTTGGGTAAGACTTTTATAGTCTATGGCTATGACGCCCATAATGCTAAACGGGAGCAAATGTTAATAGGGGACCCAATTATCCCAGTGGTGGCCGCCGGAGCTAACGGAGCCGCAGGGGGAAAGCTCCAGCCGGCGTCCCGGAGCTAGCCCACTGCGGCTTCGTTAGGTCCGGGCGGTGGAGTCCGTCTTTTCTCAACGTGTGAATGACAAGCATTAAGAATAACAAAATAAAGCTAATTCTCTTGCAGATTGTCTCATTTGATTATGAATGTAACGTTTATATAGGGGAACTACATTGTTAGCAGTAACTTGGTATGCATGTATTTCATGTTAGCTTCTTAGCCTGAGCTAGCTCTGTTTACTTCAAGTTCGGAGGCAGCAGGTCCCGCCTCGGCTCCGCCTCTTTGCCCTTATTTGGAGCAGGCGGGATTAGACTCTGACGTCACAGTCGAGCCGTTAGTGGCCGACTCCGCCTACTAAGGGCTTCTCGGCAACTCTGCAGAATCCTATGGGTGACGTCACGGACACTACGTCCATTTATATATACAGTCTATGGTTCAAGTGCATTATTCTGGCACAGGAAGATTATGTTACAGGACATTAACGATAAAACAGAATATTGTTGTTCTATTTTTAGACACATCTAGCGATCGACTGGGAATCTCCCCATAGGTCCGTTGTGGTGGCAAAGTAGTCAGCTGAAGCCACATCTCTCTCAACTTCCCCAGGCATTTGTCATATAGCGCAGGCAGCGCAGACCTGCTGAAATAATACCGAGACGGCATCGCGTAACGCTTGTCCAACGTGTTGACAAGTTGCTCAAAGTAATCAATACTTTAATAATACTGGAAATACTTTACGGCAGTTATCATTTACGGTAGTCCCGGAAGTCGTCAAATGCTACCCACGTCTGTAAACAAAATGTAATATTCAGCAATAATAATATCTCAACGTCTATAGATGTGGTGTTAAAATCAGTAGGTTTTGATGTGCAACACTCCGTGTCATTTCCACTGTACATTTCACATTTCTAGAATTCGTAATATTAGCCACATGCTAAATGCTAACTGGAGACATGAGGTCAAAACAAGATGGCAACTGATTTTTCAACCCCTAACCTGAAGAACAAAGAGATTTGAAAGTACACCATGTGGCTCTCACAGAGGAGTTTAAACAGGGGCGGACTGGCCATCGGGACGTTCGGGACGAATCCCGGTAGGCCGGTACTGAAGTGGGCCGGTCAGACGATGTGGGCCGGCCGGTAACCGGCAGGGCTCAACATTAAATGGCCTGCTGGCCCGGAAGCACTAGACACCCCGGGCCAGCATAACGTACTTTCCACTTGCCCGCTCGGGCCACTAAAATTATTGCTTTAAAAAAATGTTTCCTGTGGTATTGGTATCTTGACTAGCAATTTAGTTAAATTGTTTCGTTTATTAACGCTACAAAATAGCGTTCCGTGAGTCGGTTGTCGTTGTTGGGTGTTGCGTGAGACATTATATTCAGCAGAAGTCTCCACGTTTGCAGTCAACCAAAGTAGCTTGTAAGTATGCTAACGGACAGAAGAAACACACGACCACATCGCTTAGAGTTTGGCCTTGAGTACTGGGCTGTTTATTGTAACTGCGCATGCTCATTAGCATCACCACGTTTCAGGCACATTCTGATGATGTCATACACATGAACTGAAACATGACTTTGTTATTATACAAATATGCTCAACACTCCAACTCAAAGACATGTTGATAACTCTCTACCGTGGTACACAGAATCCAAATAAACAAAACAAAAGCTTCTCTAGCAGTGTTCAATTTTTATACCTGCAATTTACATTACTCTCCAAACAAATACCCTTTGAACTTGTCAAATTGTGCCTTTGTCAACGGCTTGGTTAGGACATCAGCTACCATATCTGCAGTAGGACAATATGTAATAGATATCTTCCCCTCAGCATGTGCAGATCGTACAAAATGGTATTTGATGTCTACATGCTTGCTTCTCTGTCTGGATACAGGGTTTTTTGATAGAGCTATTGCTCCCTGGTTGTCCTCATATATCTTCACTGGTACATGTGGGCTATTATGGTCTACCCCTTTTAATAACTGTACAAGGTACATGCTCTCTCGAGTAGTAGCCGCTAATGCCATGTACTCGGCCTCACAGGTCGATAGCGCCACTGTTGGCTGCTTCCTGCTTTTCCAGGATAGAACTGGACCATTTTCAGTTAAGCTGAAACAATATCCAGTTGTGCTTCTCCTATCATTTTGATCGGCTGCCCAATCAGCATCACTGTATCCCTCAAGCTTTAGGCTTTCCTCACTTTTCTTGTAATGTAGCTCTTGGTCTATTGTACCCTTTAGATACCTCAACAGTTGTTTTGCTGCAGCCCAATGTTGTTGTTTTGGTTCGGCTAAGTGTTGTGATAGTTTACTCACAATCCAGCTCAGATCAGGTCTAGTACATGTCATAATGTATATCAAGCTACCTACTATCTCTCTGTATCCTGTTGAATCGATAACTTCACCCTCAGTGTCAAAATGTAACTTTTGCTCGCATGGAGTTGACCTTGGTTTGCACTCTGACATGCCAAACCTCTCTAGCATCTTTGCTATGTGTTTCTTTTGGCTCATTTTGATCTCCCCCTCACTCTGTGTAAAGTCGATACCTAGGAAGTGTTTAAGTTCACCCAAATCTTTCATTTTAAACTTCCTCTTCAACATCTCTTTGACATCACTGAGTGAGCCGTTGTTATTGGCCGCTATAAGTAGGTCATCTACCCATATCAACAGAATCACTCTTTCTTTCTCAGACTCTTTTCTGTAGACACAATGATCAGCATCATTTTGCACAAACCCATTCTCTGTAAGATGATCATGCAGTAACTTGTTCCAGTTTCGCCCGGATTGCTTTAAACCATACAATGACTTGTTAAGTTTGCACACTAAGTGTTCCCCTGTTTTGGATTCTGCCTCAAAACCTTCGGGCTGTTCATATAACTCGCAGTCTATTGGTGCATGGAGATAAGCTGTCTTCACATCCATTTGGTGTAGGATAAGATCCTCCTGTATAGCCACCTGCATCAATGTACGTACAGGAGTCATATTTGCTGTCGGTGAAAAAGTTTCCTTGTAATCAATTCCCTCTACTTGACTATAGCCTTTAGCTACATGTCTGGCTTTCCTTTACTGCATATACCCAACGACCTCCCACTGCTTGCTTGCCCTTTGGCAGTGTGGTCAGACTGAAGGTCTCATTCTCTGTTAAAGAGTTTATCTCCTCTTTCATTGCATCAGCCCACATTTTTGATTTCTTAGAGCCTACAGCCTGCATGTATGTTTTGGGTACGTCACAAGCAACCCTGTTGAAATAATCTACATTTTCACCTTCATCATTACAATCAGCCTTACACTGATACTCCATTAAATATTCTGGAGCGTTTCTTTGTCTAGTGGGATAGCGTCGTGCACTCTCTCCCTGTTCTCTTTGAGTACCATCTGTCTGGATCTGACTAGCCTCAATATTCTCCTCACTATAGGACTGTACACCCACATTAGGCTCTCTCTGATTCTGGTTCACTATTTTTGTCCCTGCTGGTGTTGTGGGAATAGTTTCTCCATAAGTGTCAAAATCCATATTATGATTTGTCTGAGTCTGACTATCTGCACTACTCTTTGTGATACATTTTACCAGCCTATGTTTCAGGACTTTCCCTGTCTCAGGATAAAATACTTGGAATGCTGGGCTATATTTGTTGTATCCTACAAAAAATACCCTTTGCACATCTAGAATCTAGCTTCTTCTTATCCTGTTTATACCCGTAGCATTCAGAGCCAAATATTTTCATGTTGGACAAGTTGGGTGTTTTGCCAGTAAAAACACGGTATGGTGTCTGCTCTAGACGCTTACAGTAACACCTGTTACGTATCTGTGCTGCTGTCTGTACAGCATATGTCCATAACTGCTTTGGGAGTTTACTCTCCAATAGCATGCATCGTGACATCTCAAATAAGGTCCTCCAACCTCTCTCAGCAGTACCGTTCTGGTGAGGTGAGTATGGGGCACTTGTCTCGTGCCTTATCCCTTTCGTCCTAAGTCAAGTTTGAAATTCATGCCCAGTAAATTCAGTACCGTTGTCAGATCTTATGCACTTAATGTGTCCATATGGAGCAGTATCCGCTATGAATTTTTCAGTAGCTTTTGCTGTATCACTCTTTACTTTGATAAAGTAGGGAAAAATCATCCCACTATAATCATCAGTAAATGCTATCGCATATCTGTACCCGTCTTTATCTGCTGGTTCTATTGGACCGCATAGGTCTGTATGTACTAGCTCTAGTACTGTCTTAGCTTTTGCATCTGCCTGCCTGTTTCTGCTTTGAGTAAATTTTCCCTGCGTACATGTTTCACAGTTATGGTTAGACATGTCATGTTTCCCTTTGATCGACATACCTTTAACCACTTTCTCAAGTTTAGACACATCCTCAAAATTACAATGACCAAGTATTCTATGCCATGTCTGGATGTCATGACAACCATTACAAACATCATCAGTATTTTCATCCTCTACTGTGCTAAGGTAATATAGCCTACCATACACATCCATTTTAAACTTAGTACCATTTTGATGAATCAGCCAATCATCACCGTCCTTGAAGCGGACCTCAGCTCCGCTGGCTGTCGCTGCTTTCACGGAGAAAATGTCCTGTGGAAAAGATGGGATGTAAAGCGCTCGTTTGAGCCTCGTTTTCACTTGCCGTCCCTCGCTGTCGAGCAGAACAACTTCGGCTTCTCCTCTCATCTTCGCCATCCCGGTCGTTTTCGTTCCATCTGCCAGCTCTATCACATGGTCCTCGGGTCTAAAGCTCTTATCGATTGTCTTAAACTTTGCCGGGTCATTAATCATGTGTGTCGTGGCACCACAGTCGACCATAAGACCTCTCTTATTTCCTACTTGATTTTGACAGTCACTTATTTTGAAAAAGAATGATGCACCGGTATCATCCTCCGTGTCTCCGTCTGCCTTCTTCACCTGATCACGGCCCAGCCCTCTGCCTCGGCCTCGCCCCCTTCCTCGGTGTGGCGTGTCCCACCGTCGCTCCTCTCGCCTCGCTTGGATCTCGTTAGGGCATGTCCTAGCCATATGCCCCATCTTTCCGCATGTGTAGCATTCAGTGTCGGCTAAGTCCATCTTCTTCCCTCTTCCACGTCCTCGTGTCCTCGCCCCGCTAGTCCTCATAACGCCATCCTCGTCCGCATTCATGTCACTCGTCCTATATTTGTCAGTGCTCTCATAGCTCCGCAGTTTAGCTTTGAACTCACCGAACGTTAGACGGTCGTTGGTTTGAGTGACGTGCACGACAAACGGGTTGAATGAGTCCGGTAACCCCTTCACTACCATGTGTTTAGAGTATGAGAGGTCCTGATAATTTATTCCGGTAAATTATTCTGACCTCCTAATTGACCTTTCCGAAGATTATTGAGTCTATGTATGCTGCTTGGCTCAGATCCACCAACGTCAGCAAGATCTCACCTCTTCCTAACCCCCCCGAAGAACCAGGTTCAATTAACTGCTGTTTCAATTCAGACAACTCTCTTTTAATCTGTTTAAGCGATCCCGAAGGATTTTGATATCAGTAAATGGAGTGTGCTCCTACCTAAGTGTGTGTGGCAGGGTGCAATCTTACCTTTGACGCAGGAGAGGAGGGCACAGGTGTCTTTTAAAGGATCCCAATCCAACAGGTGGGAGTCAGTTTATTTGAAGAAAAATAGGTCCAAACTAATACAGGGTTTTTTCCTTCTCTCTCACAACATTATAATCATACTAAAAACCTGGTGCTGTGATCATGTTCAAATGAAACTTTAATTCACAGTCTTACATTTATTACCAAAATGTTTTAATTTCAACTGCCCATTTCAGTTGTGACATTTTAAAATTCTCCCGATAGAATTTAGAGGTATTTCCTCGTAAAAAGACCGGTGACAATAAAAAGCGCATTCAACTTTCCATTCATCAATTAATTCACATCAGTTTCATACCGTTTTTTTCCGACACAGACGGCGGATTAACACTTAAAAAAAACACATTCCCATCCGCCAAGAGTTCGAAGGAAGGTCCTTACAGGTCGCGGTTTATAATATTCCCAAACACATCTTCCGACACAGACGGCGGATTAACCTGTCAAAAACACATACCCATCCGCCAAGAGTTCGAAGGAAGATCCTTACAGGTCGCGGTTATAATATTCCCAAACACATCTTCCGACACAGACGGCGGATTAACCCTTCAAAAACACATACCCATCCGCCAAGAGTTCGAAGGAAGATCCTTACAGGTCGCGGTTATAATATTCCCAAACACATCTTCCGACACAGACGGCGGATTAACCCTTCAAAAACACATACCCATCCGCCAAGAGTTCGAAGGAAGATCCTTACAGGTCGCGGTTATAATATTCCCAAACACATCTTTCATCAAATCATTCCACTCAGCCAACAACCAAGAAAATCGAGAGATATTTACCCCGTCTGACAGAACCAAATACCGAGAGCTAGTTACCCAGCTCTGGCCTTTTTTACTCTCACCCCTGTCTTTTATGCACAAAAACCCCGATAGCATTTTCCAAAACGCCTCTTCCACACCCACATCAGGAAAAACTGGGCATGGCTTCTACTGTACAGGGCTAAAAACATGACTCGACATGTTCCATAGCTTTATGGCCTAAGACCCCCCCCCCCCCTCTTATGTTAGTGTGAAAAGGACATGAACTCTTTTTGGCCTCTGTGTTTTCCCTTACGCCTGGAGCCCCCCCCTCTTTGTGTACTGCTGCCAGAGGAGAGAGAGAGAAAAACGGCCTACTCTTTTCACAGACACCTATATATAATTTTCCCTTACACACTCAACCTACACAAACCACTTTGTTTTGTTTATACTGTACTATAGAAAAACCTAAAATATGAAGCATGTTCATTGTGGGTTATACAAGAATATATTTGATTATAACTAACTTTCGTTTTTAAGTATTAAACATGCTATGAAAACTCACAACACATGGCAATCTGCAACCCGTCACTGATATTTTCTTCGGCCCTTCTCAAAGACGTGAATATAGTCTCCGCTCGAATAATATAATCAGTAACAGTCTCGTTGCTTGCTTTGTGGAGAGAAGAGAGTTCACAGTACAGGCTCACGACTCGTGGTTTGTCCTTTCCTGCGTAGTGCTCTCGGAGTATTGCCAACGCTTTTCTTCCATCTCGTTTCGCGTCTCTCATTATGAGTGATAAACTCTTATTATCTAGACACTGCACTAATTCAGCATATGCCTCTGCATTCTTTGTTGCGTCTTCTTCAAGTGCTTGTTCGTCGTTGTAGTCTATCGCTGGCTCTTCCAGGATAACTTCACTGAGGCCGCGCAGTTCCATGTGCGCCAAAAACCTTGTCTCCCATAACTCAACGTTTTTCTCGTCACCGTCGAATAACAACTTAAACCACCTTTGGCCTCCTTGACTGGGCCCATAACCTGTTGCGTGAGACATTATATTCAGCAGAAGTCTCCACGTTTGCAGTCAACCAAAGTAGCTTGTAAGTATGATAACGGACAGAAGAAACACACGACCACATCGCTTAGTGTTTGGCCTGGAGTACTGGGCCGTTTATTGTAACTGCGCATGCTCATTAGCATCACCACGTTTCAGGCACATTCTGATGATGTCATACACATGAACTGAAACATGACTTTGTTATTATACAAATATGCTCAACATTGGGTGAAAAGCAAACAGCTGTTTGCTGCGGAGCGCAGCGCGAGCAGGCTCCCGTGAGCGTGAGCGCAGCGCGAGCAGGCTCCCGTGAGCGTGAGCTCCTTCACTACAGATTATCGCGCCACCTAACCATTCGCCAAATGTTTTTAATACCAGCGGTAACCGGCCAAGCGCCGTGCAAAAAACAATCTTCAAATAAAAGAAAGTCACCGGAGGAGTTAAAGGAGAGTGACAGCAAGCTTGATCGATGGAGCTGGCTTCTAGTGGTGCAGTGACGCATCCTAAAATCCTTTTATAATCTATCGATTAGATTTATGATTCGAAAATTATAAAAGTAGGGTAGACATGTGGATATTATCCGGCTGAACAAAACGTGCATTTATCAAACAGGTTTGTTTTCCACAGACCTTATTTCCAGCTATTTTCCAAAACCCTGTGGAGAAGTCCCATTGCTTTTTGTGGAGGGAACTAGCAGCTTACTTCCTGGTTTTAGGATGCGTCACTGGCTGCACCTCTCAATATGATGGCAATATAAACAAGGTCTTCTGTCGGCTCTGTACATCAATGCCGACCTATGCTGACAAGTAAGTGAAGAGTAGACCATATAAAGGTATTGGCGAAATGTCCCAGCAGTTTAGAATAATGAAGGCTCTAATCAAATCAATTACATGGCCATTACATGTCTAACTCCTAATGACAGGAAGGCAGAAAGTGCATTATACAAATAATAATACTCATAATAGCAGAAATGTTTTAACAATAACCACAATATCATTATTTTAATAAACCAAATATGAACAATTGAGGAAAATGAGGAAGAACTGATGATTCAAATGTTGTAGTACAAGTAGTAATGTAGTTAGTGCATACATTACTATTGCAACAAATGTGTTCATTTTCTTCATTATTAGTCGATTTTTTTTTTTGGACGAATGCTCCGGGCCAGTGGTTACAATGGTGGGACCAGTGATAATACAAGTCTGCGGTGGGCCGGCGCTACCGAAGTGGGCCGGTCGAGAGTCCCGGGCTGATTTGTAGTCCCAGTCCGCCCCTGAGTTTAAATAATGGCGGGGTGATCTTTAGACGAACCGTAACAAAGGGAACCACTGGTGTGGTAAGTTATAGTTTAGAAAATACAACACAAAACAACACTGTAGTTTAAAATAATAACATTTCTATCTAGTTTACTATGAAAATGGGCCTTGAACCCCTTACGTTATAGGCCTTGAACCGAATTACGTAATAATTGACTTAGAGTCACTATTGTGAAAGAAACTTCTGTACAGCAATGCAGAGCCAATGGTCGTGAAATGATGGAAGCTGGATCGTTTTTAGCCAAACACTGTTATTTATTGAGAGAGAAATACAGCCGGAGAGTTCACAAGGCATTTCACATATTGTCATGGAAGCAGCCAAATCAACTCTGGAGACAAAGAGAAAATAGCGCCGATACACTCCTTCCAAAGGGGAGGAACCCAGAAAACCCGCGCTTTTACTTAATGATTGCCAGACGTCGGAACAAAGGCACCTTTGTATTGCAACTCCTCATGTGCCCAAACCCCTCACCCCCACAGGAAGTCAGAGGACCTCTTGACCTGTGTCTTCCTGAGGTTACACGCAGGATCACATTACAAGCAGGAGAATCTGTGATTTAACGAAAAGCATATCTTTGTGATTAACAGTTTCTCAGAAAGACTGAGAACCTCTAAATACACAGATCGGATTAACATATTCTCTGACAACTATGATAATCTGTCTGGACAAAATGGGACGCTATCCAAACACAATCAGAAGAATATCGTCTATCTAACGCACGAATGTCGCATTTCCTGTCGTAATCCACACGCAATGCTTGGTTAAAAACAAAACAGAATAACCACTGATAAAGCCTCAAACTTTAATCAGGCCTATTCACACCAAGGACTTTTTTTAAACAGCCTTCAACTGTTGTAAGACTAACACTCACTTAAATTACTCAGTCTTAAACTGTCTCGCTATGTCTCCTTTATCTTAACAGCCTTAAACAGTTTAATGGCCTTCAACCACTTGCGTTATAGGCTTTAAACCTAAGAACGTAACAAGAGACACCTACTTGAAGTAAAATCAGCCTTAAACTGACTACACATCTTAATATTTAAAATACAAAACATACAAATTAATAGCATGCAGGGTTAGTGTAAGAACAAAGAAGAAAATGTGAACTCACCCTGCTTGCCAAAAAACAACGCCACTGGTTATATGATGCTTATGTTTATAAATGTAGGTTGTTTTAACATTAAATGCACAGCTATTTTCAGGATCCGCCGGCCGCCATCAAACACACAAATCTAATAGTTCCTACATAATCTATGGAAGAATTTGATATAACAGGCTTCTTCTCTTACTACGTGGATTTGAGCTCTTTTGTGTGTCATGGGAGCCTGCCTGCAGACCTCCACTCTCAGGACAGTTCCGGTGCAGACCTCCACTCTCAGGACAGGAAGTGCATGCTAAGAATTCCAAAATAAAATCACCACTATCAGTACTGTGCCACTTTCCAAACAGGAAATGCACGCAAATACAAAATAAAATCGTACTGACACTTATTATCTATATAGATATATATTTATTTATTTATATATATAAATACAACATCTTGTATTTTAGTTACACCTGCTAGACAACAGTGGAATGTTCGAGAAACAACCGTGTTTGCCGGGGTGCACCGCGGCGGAGGTGGGGAGGTTCCAGCTGGGAAGTTGTGGGAACCTCCACCCCGCTGCGGGACCCGTGGGACCCCTGGACGGTGCGTCTTGGTCACGCTTCATATCGGCCGGCCCGGGAAGGAAGAGACACGCAGAGTGGGGGAAGTCCCCCACCCCAACGCAGCACACCCTCCCGGCCATCAGAGTCGAACCCGCAGTTCGGAGGAACCGACCGCCAGAGCACCGGCACTAGGCCGGGCCGGCGCGGAGGCCCTCCGACAGTGGGTCGCGTTTGCCATTCGATCAGTGAGAAGAGAGGAGAAAAATGCAACAAAAATTGTCAAAATCCGTTAATATATGGATGAGTGGGGGGGAGGGGGCTGGACACAGGCCGTGGGGGGACACCCGAGACCGGGCAATGTCCCCGGTAGAAACCGGGTGAAATAGCCAAAAAAATAATAAAACCGGGGAAAAGTGAAAAAAGGTGTCCGAAAATAGGCACTCGTGAGGCGGGCAGAGTCTCCTGTCAACTCCCGTTACATTCCTCCATGGTGTCATTTGAGCGAAAAACTTTTACGAGAACCAGCCTGGGGGGGTCAAAAGGGCTTGAGTGCACGGTGGGCGAACTCATCACCTCCGTGATGAGTCTCCATTGTGATTTGAAAACTTCCATCAAACGAGTCCTTCGGTGGGCGGGAAAAAAAATGCGTCAGAATCGTCACTTCCTGTACTGACAGTGGAGGTGTCCTGAGAGTGGAGGTCTGCACCGGAACTGTCCTGAGAGTGGAGGTCTGCAGGCAGGCTCCCATGGTCGATCGCGGCCGAGTCTCCGTTGAATAGTTGGCGTTGTTTGTCCTCCTGGCACAGTACTATCACGTCGGGCGTGCCAGTTATTAGAGTATTCGTTATTCTCGCGTCCAGAAAAGAAGCTTTAAAAGTAAGAGACAATGGAGTCTCTGAGAAAGGTTCAAATGGGTACTTTAATTAAATGGCGCGGTAATGTTAAAGGCAGAAGATGGTTCAGAGAGAAAACAGCTGTGTTCTCGGGGTCTCGAGAGCGAAGGAGGGACCCCAAACACACACGTCAGCTCCTTAAGTATCCTCCAATGGCCCCTCCTCGTGTGTCGGTTGGCGTTGTAGGGGGTGCGCCCGCCTCTGATCTTCAATGTCCGTTGTTGCGCATAACAGAGGATTCAGACATTGTACATTCAATACATAACTAAACACGCCTTTTCTCCTCATATTCTCTTTCATGACTTTTCATTTATTGCATTTTAACGGCTGTAATCAATACTTTAATAATACTGGAAATACTTCACAGCAGTTATCATTTACGGTAGCCCCGGAAGTCGTCATATGCTACCCACGTCTGTAAACAAAACTTATTAAAATAAACTGTACCTTCATTTAATATTCAGCAATAATAATATCTCGACGTCTATAGATGTGGTGTTAAAATCAGTAGGTTTTGGTGTGCAACACTCCGTGTCATTTCCACTGTACATTTCACATTTCTAGAATTGGTAATATTAGCCACATGCTAAATGCTAACCGGAGATGAAGGATTTTCAGAATAAAAGCTTGGCATTAAGATTGTGAGAGAACTTCTGGTTCTTTCAGAATAAAACAGCTTTTAAGCTGACGGTATGTTTTAAACTAAATTATGCCATAAAACATTGATTTTAATTTCTAACAGTGCGAAGATCTCGAGGCCAGATCACGGCGTAAGGATCGTGGGTGTACCGGAAGAAACAACCATCACTAACACAACTGCCGCTATTTTCACTCAGCTTAAAGAGGCTTTTAAGCTGGAGAAAGAGCCACTTCTGGACCGCGCCCACCGCACCCTCCAGCCGAAGCCGAGACCTGGCGAGCACCCCCGCACCATAATTGCCTGACTTCACTATCATGCGGACTGTGCTGATATCTTGCGGAGAGCCAGAGCCCAACAACGAATCAAGATCGGTGACTTTGTCGTCTCCATATTCCCTGACCACACCTCGAGGACAGCCCGTGCCCGTGCTGCCTTCAATGACGTCCGCCGTCAGCTCCGTGAGATACCGGGGATACGCTTTGGTCTGCTTTACCGAGCGCGACTCCACATTACGCATGGCGGTACCAAGAGGCAGTTTTATTCACCGGATGACGCCGAGACATTCATTAAGACACTGGTCAAGTAAGGGATCTGTTAACACACCATGATGAACACCTCTCGAACAATTATTTACTCTTTATTTACTTAAATCCATACACCAAGTTCTCTGTATGTGGAAGTTGATCTGGTTATAAGTGCCTTGCTCTATATCAATTTCAAGTTTGCAAGAGCTTAACCTAAGTGTAGCTTTCACTATTAGGTCACAAGCTGTTAGCCATAGGAATTTGACTCCTTGTGGAGTTAACACTCCATCGTTTGGGGATGGGGTCGATGTAAGTGCTATGGGATGGGTGGGAGGTGCTGGGAATGTGTGTTTTTTTATTTATTTTTTCTATTGCTTTGTTTCCTTCTATGTCTCTTTCGGGGTGGTGCTTCATATTCAATTTTCTCTTTATAGAAAGTCCTCAGTAAATGTCCACCAATACTAGCAATTTAGGAATCGCTCCTACTGGTTCACCAGTGAAGTTTGTAAGCTGGAGCATTAAAGGTATGGGGAGCCCCTTGAAGAGATCCAGGGTATTTGCTCATCTGAAACGACTTAATGCAGACATAATGTTTCTACAAGAAACCCATATGCGCTCCACAGACCAGATCAGGCTTAAGTGTCCATGGGTTTCTGAGGTGTTCCATTCAAACTTCAACTCTAAGTCCAGAGGGGTTTTAAATTGATAAGTCTGTTAATTTCACATCTTCCAAGTGTATAGCGGATGACAATGGCAGATATTTAATTATCTCAGGCACGCTGTTTCATGTTCCTGTATTGTTAGTCAATATTTATGCCCCAAATGTTGATAACCCACACTTCGTGAACAAGCTTTTTGAATGTCTTCCGTCATTGCATAATAACCTGCTTATATTTGGAGGGGATATGAACCTTGTTGTCGATCCCAGTCTAGATCGTTCTTCTCCTAAAACGCTGACCGCATCACTCATGTCAACAACTCTTTCTGATTTAATGTCCAAGAATGGCTGCGTTGACCCCTGGAGATTATATAACCCCCGCATTAAGGAATATTCCTTCTTTTCTCATATCAAATCAAGTTTTATTTATATAGCACATTTATAGTCGAGCCAAAGTGCTGGACACATAATAAAAATAGCCTACAGTAGAGACACTTTACAGCAAATACAACAGCACAGATTGTTCAGAATATCAGTATGAGAAAAAACGACACCCTCTATCCTTAGACCCTCACATCGTACAAGGAAAAACTTCCAGAGAAAACCCACAGTTTAAGGGGAAAAAATGGGAGAAACCTCAGGGAGAGCAACAGAGGAGGGATCCCTCTCCCAGGACGGACAGACGTGCAATAGATGCCGTGTGTAAATCGAAGAGATAATACATTTTACAGCATATAGACCGAATGTTAGGAAATGCATGTGTCTGTAATAAGAAGATGAATCCAGCTACAATCCTGTGGAAGCCATCAGGGAAGCAGCATGGCGAGACCCAAGGCAGGACCGCAGAGACAGGTTCAGCCACGACCCGAACGTCCACGACTTAATCCAGAACTCAGGATAGAGGATCCAAGACACAGGACTACAGCAAGAGGATCAGCCTCGACTCCGGATCCCGGCGTAGATATAGATACAAAACAAGAACAAAGATTTGGCTGGGTTAATCGGAACAAGAGAATACACAGACACAGACAGAGAGGGAAAAGGTCATTGGATAAAAGTTATTCTTGATAACCCTCTAGAAAGATCTCATGAACTTCCCCACTCAATCTATCAAGACCCGAGCAGTTATATTAGAAGTCCAAGGTAAAGGCACAAGCCGGCACATATCGCTCATGGAATCCCTCACCATATGAACTCTGACCCCTCAAGTGTACAAGTGAAGAGACACCATGTGTCAGCTCCTTTTTAGAATAGTATTTCTTCTCTTCTCTGAGAAACAAGGGTATGAAAAGAACAGCCAGAAACAGAGGAAGAGAGGCACAACGTGACTACGTAAATGCACTCTCCTAAATATTAAACGAGTAAGAGGTGAAGAAACTGAAATGAAAAGGCACCATCATGCTTCCCCTTAGAATAGGGTGGAAATTATGAAGACCCAAATTATAAAGAGGGGACATGGGATACTAGTGAAGAGGGACAACAGTGAAAAGGCCCAACATATCCAACGTACTAGCACTCTCCAAAGAGACAGAAAGTCAAAGTATACGCCGAGAGGCACAACGTAACTGCACTCTCCCGTATAAATTAGTTCAAGGGAAAGGGGGTGAAAAACTAAACTAATCAAAAGAAGGAAGTAGAGAGGCCTAAATGCCCTCAAAGGAAAGAACTGGGGAACAAACAAGTACAGGAGGAAAGGCCCAACGAGTCAACGTCAACACACTCACCTAGAATAGTTCAAGGTAAACGGGGTAGGAAGAATATAGTAAGAAACAGAGCTGAAAAGGCGTCCAAGAACGCTTTCCCTCTAGTCCAGGGTGAAAATGTAGGATAAGAAGCAGAGATAGAGAGCACAACAACCTATCTCTTCGTCAGATGCACTCCCCCGCCTGGATAAGCGACTCTGTGCCCCATCCCCCTCTACCGGACCTTAGATCCGCAGAGGGAGAGGGGAGGGACCAACCCCAAGGGGGGGTTTAGGGTTTTAAAAGAAAACCCAGCAGAGATCCAAAAATGGATGAAGAAGTAATTACAAAACGGTTTATAAAACCAAGAGGTTATTCCTCATATTTCTAAAATGTTCTAATCTAATTCAGCGTTATACCAACTCAGCATCAAGCTACCAGATTTAGCAACCAATTCAGTATAGTCAGAACCTTCTCTAAGGTCTCCCCGCCCCCAACCTACTAATCATAAAAAACTGAAACCCCATAAAACCCCAATAATATTAATAACATTTAATAATATTAAAAATAGTATCAATTCTGAGGATAACTAAATAAATAAATAATGAAACAAAAGCCCAAGAGAAAAAGTGAGTTTTAAGTGTGGATTTAAAACACCCCAGGGTCTGGGCCGACCTCACATGGAGGGGCAAAGTATTCCAGAGCCTAGGGCCAGCCGCTGCGAAAGCTCGATGCCCTCGGGTTTTAAGCCTGGTCTTAGGCACTATCAACAACAGCTGATCAGCCGACCTTAAGGCTCTGCCTGGGGTGTAGCGATGGAGGAGTTCGGCTACATAGGCAGGAGCCAGCCCATTTAGGGCTTTGAAAACAAATAAAAGGAGTTTAAAATCTATTCTGAACCGAACCGGAAGCCAGTGCAATGAAGCCAGAATTGGGGTGATATGGTCACGCTTTTTATGGCCAGTAAGAAGACGTGCAGCTGCATTCTGAACTAGCTGGAGGCGTCTAATTGAGGCCTGGTCCATACCCACATACAGAGCATTGCAGTAATCCAGTCTTGAGGTAACAAAGGCATTAATAACCCTTTCTAGGTCTTTAAAAGATTTCATATTTTGAAAAAGCAGGTCTTGACTACAGTGCTAACCTGCTTATCAAATTGAAAGGTGCTGTTGAAGGTCACTCCAAGGTTCATGACAGAGGGGAGGATATTTGTATTGAGGGAGCCCAGAATATTAACCGGGGACACTGTTGATTGGGGTCCAAAAAAGATGAGCTCGGTCTTGCTCTCATTGAGGGTAAGGAAGTTTTGGCTCAGCCAGGATTTTATCTCCATTAAGCAGTCCTTCAACTGCTGTAGTGTGTTGGCATTTTGATTGAGAGGCAGATAGATCTGTACATCATCAGCGTAACAATGGAAGGGGATATTATGTTTTGTAAGAATTGAACCTAGGGGCAGTATATATATACAATAGGAAAAGGATGGGGCCCAGAATCGAGCCTTGGGGAACCCCACAGGTAAGAGGGGCTTTGGCAGAGGAGAAGGCACCTAACTACACTGAGAAGCTACGGTCCGTCAAATAAGACCTGCACCATGCAAGAGCAGAGCCTGTAATGCCTGCGGACTGTTCAAGCCGTGACAACAGGATACTATGATCCACAGTGTCAAAGGCAGCAGTTAAGTCTAACAGCACCAAGACAGCTGGGCTGCCTGAATCGGCAGCTAAGAGCAGATCATTAAAAACTCTTAAAAGGGCTGTTTCAGTGCTATGCATAGTTTTAAAGCCAGACTGACATTTTTCGTGGATGTCATGCGTGGTTAAAAACGACTGCAGCTGGGCGTAGACTACTCGCTCCAAGGCTTTAGATAAAAAGGGTAGCTGGGAGATGGGCCTGAAATTTGAGAGAATGGAGGGATCGAGATTTTTCTTTTTAAGTAGTGGCTTAACCACGGCATGTTTGAAGGCAGCTGGGACACATCCTGAGCTAAGAGAGGTGTTTACAAGCAATAAAACACTTGCTCCAACTGATTCAAAAACATCTCTAAGGAAGCGAGAGGGAATGCTGTCTAAGATACAGTTTGTCGGCCGCAGGTGCTTGACTACTTCCGAAAGAGAAGAGAGGGATACAGGCTCAAAATGGTCGAGGACATCAGGGCACAGAAAGGGAGCAGGATCTGGGGTAGCACTAGTATAGGCTAGCCTTAGAGCAGATACTTTTTCGATAAAACATTTAAGAAATGTATCGAATTGAGGACATTAAAAATAACTTGAGGTTTATGGCTGTTTTTGGAGATCAACAGAGAAATATACTCTGTTTTGGCTGCTTTGACTGCCGTCTGATAATCGGAAAGGCAAGCACGAAGAATTTCTAAGGAGACATGAAGTTTATCCTTTTTCCATTTTCTCTCTGCACGCCTACAAGCGCGTCTAAAAGCGCAAGTACAATCATTGAGCCACGGCTCTGAGAGAACTTTGTTGCATCTAAGCGTAAAAGGAGCAACAGAATCCAGTATTAGTGTGCATGTCGAATCAAACAAAGAGATAAGCTCATCCACACTAAAAGCACAGTTCACCTCTAATTTACAAATCGGATAAGTATTAAAAGCATCTGAAAACTGTGAGGCAGTCAAGGGGTTAATTGAACGCAGACAACGCGCAGGAGCAGGTGATTCGACTCCTACAGAAGGGATCGAGGTTGTAAACAGAATCGGTAAATGGTCTGAGATACGCGTTCCTACACAGATTTCATCCACAGAGATAGACAATCCAAACAATAATACTAAGTCTAAGGTGTGTCCTTTATCATGTCTTGGGCCAGCCACAAACTGAATGAGACCGAAAGAGTCGAGGAGGTTTAAAAAATCCCTAACCAGAGGTTTAGACTCGCAGCACACATGGACATTAAAGTCTCCGCAGATCAAAACACGATCATATTTCACCATGATTCCGGACAGAAAGTCAGAAAAGTCAGTTATAAAATCATTATTGTCTTTGGCGGATGATACACGACTGCGCATAGTATAGGTGAGGCCAGGTTCAGCTCAAAAAGCTGCAACTCGAAGCTAGCATAGCTAGTTACAGGGTGAAGCAATCGGCATTGGAGATTAGCAATAAACACTGAAGCTATACCCCCACCACGGCCGGTGGTACGGGGGGAGCTGAAGAAAGTACAGTCGGGAGGAAGAAGTTCAGAAAACGGTACATACTCGCCGGCGTGGACCCAGGTCTCCGTCAGGAACATTAAATCCAGATCATGAGAGGTGAAGAAGTCGTTTAACAGGAACGTCTTGTTTGCTATTGACCTAGCATTTAGCAAAGCCATGCAGAGTTTTCTCTCCGGGCTGGCCGAAGATGTGCGTGTTGAACGCCGCGCGGACCGGGAGCAGTCAGTCGGGCAAGAGGAGCTGCCAGCGGGCCCAGCAGAGGCCGCAGCTCCGGAAAAACAGGGCGAATCCACCGAACCCTCGGATGGCGTGCAGCGGGAGGGCCATGACATCTGATGCGTGGATAAGTCACGGAAGAAGCCGTCAGGTGTGCTTTTTGATGGACGAGTGCGCCACCACGCTTTCCCCGTCGTCTAAAGCGCTTTCGGTGAGGCAGGATGCAGGGCAACCGGCGCAGGTAGGTGGGAATATCTGACAGTAGAGGGGGAGAGGAGGGGGGGTCAATTTACGGTTGCCAGATATAGGTTTGGGCAGCAGTATAAACTCCAGTGAGGGTCTTAGTTGGAGGAGAGCTTGGCGATCATAGACAAGCAGAGCAGGGACATTCTGACAAACATAAAACAAAAACAGGATAGCTAAAGGCAGAGAGCTGAGGGAGTGGCATGCCGACACAGGCGCCATCTTGAAAAAAATGCACAAATACTTTTCTCGAATTGATTATGTCTTCATCGATGCCAAACTTATTACCAAAGTGTCGTCAGTTAAATATCACCATATTGTAATTTCTTGTCTTAAAAAGTCATACATTTGATAATATGAATTTAAGGCCTTAAAAAGGTTTAAATATGACCAACAAAATGATCGGATTTGAAAGGTACTTCTGTGTTGCGATCGCGTCTAAATATGTTTTGGGGGAAATGTCCGGACTGCAAAGTAACCAGTACGGTAATGGCCTTTCAGTTCCCCCCAACAATTTCGATTGAAATAAATCAACATGGAACCAGTAATCACTAACTTTGTTTCCCCCGGCCCCTTATCGGAGAACACCCAGCTAGTAACCTAGCAACCAAGCTTCAGCTAGCGGCAGTCAGAAACTCAGGTATCTTCGAATCTACTTACAAATAAATATGAGGAAGTGTAAGTTCAAACGTATTTGGTTGGAAAACATCTAATTTAGTGCTTAGTTGAAACCAGTGGAGGGGAACGTGTTTGAAGCCCGCTGCACCTTTTGCAAAATAAATTAGCGTTTGTTTTGCTAATGTAGCGTTAGCTAGTGCAGCGTTAGCTAGTGCAGCAGCTCCCGCAACAACACCGGGGTACCTCCGGGTGACCTCAACCCTAAAAGCGGAGGTGCTGTGGACCTACATGGCGACGCTAAATACCGTTAAATAGTGATGGGAATTCCAATTCCCTTCGGGGACACGAATCTTTTGATTCAGTTCACTTGAAAGATTCGTTCACTGATTCGTTCACCGGTTCGTGAACGACTTCTGGTGATTTGCACGTTCGCGAACGATTCGTCTTTGTACTTAATTCGTTCAGTGAGTCTTCACTACTGCCGAAGTCCATACAAGAAGTTTGCTGGCGTAACATTTATGATATTAAAACACATTTTACACCTCACCTTGTTGCCCCATGAATTATGCTCTGGGAATAGGCTACATATTATTTAAGAAATATAATTGGCCATTGTTAAATCTCTCATAAATGTGTGTCTGACTATACGATGTATTACAGCAGGCTAGCACGTTATACTTTCAAACCCATGCACGTACTATGTGGTCTAACTTAAATCCCAAAGCATTAAACTCCATTTGGCCGAGTTCAAAGTGAATAAAAAAATATATCCTCTACATCAGTGACGATTTATTCATATTCTGTTGTATGTACCCATCTATGTTTACCTTTAGCTAGCGGCTAAGCTAGTGGGACGCTACGGAGCCCAGCTATCCGCCCTCTGAAGCATTTAGGGCCGACAGGGCAACCCAGTCTCATGGCATTTCGTGTTTACCAACACGATTTTTAATCTATTGATTCGTGTTCACCAACACGATTTTCCCCTTTTTGTCGTGTTGCACAGCACGATTTTAAAAGCAATGTATTTCTACTGGTAATGACGCTCATGGAAGCACGGCATTCGTTGGTGTCGGCTGCCCTTAAAGGCAATGTGAGAGTCCATTCTCATTGGATAACGGAGAATTGTACACCCGGAAGTAAGTATTCCCCTTACTGTCGATTAATTTTACAGTGATATCTGCACTACTCATCGACTAAAAACCACCAGATTATCCTTGTTAATTACACAACATTGATTGGTTTAAATTGTGTGCAATGCTTTTGTATTTTCCCCCTTCGATTCGGAGAAACAAATATTTTTTCGGAGTAAAGGATGGCGGAAGACACTACACTACCCAGAATCCCCAGCTATCGTTTGGACTACACCATGTGCTCTATTTGACAAACCCCGTTTTTTTCACCATTCATTCCAATGGCTGGTGTCTATGTCACGTGATCTTCAAATTTCTCCCTGCAGAAAAAAAAAACATGGCCGAACTTCGTTTTATTCTCGGTGGAAAATGCCTATTTTAAAGTTAGTTTGGCCATTAAAATGCGTTTTGATGTCATTTGATGCGAGAAATATGAGTTGTTATTTCAGATTATGTGTGCAGTGGATGTACATGATCTTTAGTTTGCTAGTTATTACGAAGATTACTTCAGGAAGTTTTCATTGTTACCAAGGTGGTTGCTAGGGACGCTGCTATCGATATTATTTCTGTTATGTTGTGTAACTGTTTAATGGTGTTATCTTTATTGCTACCCCCCTTCCCCGTCAATGTATAGTGTTGGTCCACAGCGCAAACATATTAGTTTAACAAAATCCGCATCTAAAGATAGCCTACGTTATTTTCCCCTGTGCAATTCCAGTCTCACATCTCACAGCACATCGTCATTAACAAATACCGGAAACAGACCGAAAACATTAAAAAAAATAATACTTTATTCCGAGTGTGCTTGCTTTTCTCTTTGAAAGTCATCACATAACGACATTGTAATACACGGTTCGGCTGCATTAAATATTACATATCTGCCGTAGTTCTGTATTTATAGAGCCCTGATGAGAAGACTTCTAGACAAACATGAGGAACTGAAAACGTGACGTGGATCATACATATATCAGCCATTAAACAACATCTTACATTTCTTTTCACACAATACGTCTCCTTGCAGTATCAACACTAATTCGGCTGACTTTTATATTTGATCCAATTGGTAGATAGGCTGTATTTACACCATAAAGGTGCACAGCTGATATAAAGGGACACCTAGTGGTTAAAGCATGTTATTGAATTTCATTATTTGTATTATTAGATATGAATAGGATCCCTATAAAGTATATTCATTACTCGTTATTCTCTACTAATAGTTAATTAAAGACTGTATATAATGACTATTTTGCACATCCCTTTCAAGATTTCAAGATTTTCTAAGGTGTATTGACATATCATATAGGCCCACACAACTATGGTGTAGTTATGCATTGAATGAAAAACTTGGGTCGCAGGTTCCTCAATAGTGCATTACAAGACATCTATCAATATGTGTGCATACCTCCAGCAATGTTAACTATGTTGAAGCACTTATTTTAACTGATATTATACATAATGTATTATACTCTTATAAGATGTATGTAGATATTTCATCTCCGGCCTTGTCAGGTATTGAACAATCAATAAATAAAGAACACAGAATTGTTAAATATAAAACATAGAAATTGTGTGATTATACTAAATGATTTACAAATAAACACCACTGCATACAACTGTTACACATGCTGATGTAACGCAAATGTTCCAACTTGGGATCAATAAAGTATATCTTATCTTAAGCTGATCGATGGCTATACTGGCATATTTGCAAAATATGCCTCTGAACCTTGACAAGTGCATGTTTCAGGCTTATCAATTAATGTAATGTAATGTTATGTTATCAATTAACAACAGGGGTCACAAACATAAGACCAGCTGTTAAATAAAGCTCTTCTGACCTTAGCTGGCATGTGTGTATATATATGAATGCTGCTCATTATGGGCACAAGCAATTTTCACCCATTTATTAATTATATGTTTTAAATTTGAGTGTTTCCTACCCCCTAAACCTCCAGGGATGTACACAGTTTAATACTGGCAACTTCTTATTATGGGAAATAGGAAAACGTCTTTTAAAACTACAACTCCCAGTAGAGACGTGCCATAGATAAAGAACATGTTGCGAAACAGAATAGCCAACATGTGTAGTTCTGGGGACGGGGTGGGGGAGGGGGGGGACGCGGTGGACCCGTTCAAATCCAGTTTTGGACAGTCTGCGTGGTTCCATCCCATTTCAAGTGCTGTTCGAGGCTCGGTAACCCTCGGAGCACACTCTCCAATCACAGAGCTTGAGGACAATCACGGGGTTTGTCAAACAGAGCACATGGTGTAGTCCTAAACGATAGCTGGGGATTCTGGGTAGTGTAGTGTCTTCTGCTATCCTTTACTCCGAAAAAACATTTGTTTCTCCGAATCGAAGGGGAAAAATACAAAAGCATTGCACACAATTTAAACCAATCAATGTTGTGTAATTAACAAGGATAATCTGGTGTTTTTGAGTCAATGAGTAGTGCAGATATCACTGTAAAATCAATCGACAGTAAGGGGAATACTTACTTCCGGGTGTACAATTCTCCGTTATCCAATGGGAATGGACGCTCACATTGCCTTTTAGGGCAGCCGACACAAACGAATGCCGTGCTTCCATAAGCGTCATTACCAGTAGAAATACATTGCTTTTAAAATCGTGCTCTGCAACACGAAAAAAAGGGGAAAATCGTGTTGGTGAACACGAATCAATAGATTAAAAATCGTGTTGGTGAACACGAAATGCCATGAGACTGGGTTGGACAGGGAGAGGAGAATGTCCCGCTAACGCTGTGTATGTGTATTTCACATTAGCAGGACGCTATGGAGCTCAGGTATCCACCATCTGAAGCTTTTAGGGCCGACAGGGGGTGGAGAATACAACGCTGTGTGTATTTATCGCTAAGCTAGCTGGACACTACGGAGCCCAGCTATCCGCCCTCTGAAGCTTTTAGTGCCGACAGGGGGAGGAGAATGTCCCGCTAACGCTGTGTGTGTGTGTTTCACACTAGCGGGACGCTATGGAGCTCAGGTATCCGCCCTCTGAAGCTTTTAGGGCCGACGGGGAGGAGAATACAAGTGTATTTATCGCTAAGCTAGCTGGACGCTACGGTTCAGGTATCAGTCCTCTTTATTGCGGACAGGTTGAGGAGGATGTCCCGCTCCTGTGTGTGTGTGTGTGTGTGTTTGTGTGTGTGTGTGTGTGTGTGTGTGTGTGTGTGTGTGTGTGTGTGTGTGTGTGTGTGTGTGTGTGTGTGTGTGTGTGTGTGTGTGTGTGTGTGTGTGTGTGTGTGTCGGAGCTCAGGTGAGAGGGCTCTGATTACAGTACACTGTAGGAAACAGTTCTGAACTGTTTCCGCCAGTTCTTTAAGTTCGTCGTTCGCGAACAGCTTCTCTTTAGCTTTTGGCGGAAGGCGGCGACTCAAACAAACAAATTGTTTTGTGGGAGGAAGCAGTTCATCTCGTTCACTTCAAAGATTCGTTCACTTCAAAGATTCGTTCAAAAAGAACGAATTGTTCGCGTACGACCCATCACTATAGTTAAACACCAATCATACAACAGCAACGATGAAAGATTGTAGCCACGGCAGCAGAGCTCTGAATATAGCTCTTGTCTCACACACACACACACACACACACACACACACACACACACACACACACACACACACACACAGGCTGCTCGATTATAGCAAAAATCACGTTAGAAATCACGTTTATGTTGGTCAATAATTGATATCACGATTATTAAATATGATTATTCCAATGAATAATCATATTTAATAACATCCATTTATTGAACTTTAAAACAAATAATAATTTGAACAGTATCTTTTTAACTGTTGATTACCCTGAACGTATAATTCAACGGAAAAACCAATACAAAAATAAATTAAATAAATGATACATTTAAATAAATAATATCAAAATAATAAATACCAATAAACAAGATCAACAAATATTTTGGAGCGCACTTCCACAAGCTACTAAACATATATAAATATGATAAATAAAAATAAATTAGACTAAAATGAATTAAATAAAATATGTTGTAGTGCACTGTCACAACCTAGCAAAGCAAAATAATCGTTTTTCGATTATGTTGTTTTCGTAATTGTGGCAGGCCAAAATCGTAATTGCGATTAAAATACGATTAATTGCACAGCCCGAACACAGACACACACACACACACTTTTTGTCTAACACGCTAACACAGTTCTGTGTACTGTTGCTGTTATGTTCTTATGTTGAACATGAATTAATTTACTTTGTAAGTAATTATGGGACATTTCTTCTTTCATAGCAATTTTCCTTCATACGTTCTTGCCGTGAAATACAGTAGGTCTTAAATTCTATTCAAAGTGGTCTTAAAAAGGTCTTAAAAAGTCTTACATTTGAGTTGGTCGAAACCTGCAGGAACCCTGTTCTCTGGATATTTGGATTTCACCGCAACCACGATACTCAACGCCGTGGAGGTTTAATACTTTGCTGTTGTCAGATGACATTACATTACATTACATTGAATTTAGCTGACGCTTTTATCCAAAGCGACTTACAATAAGTGCGTTCGACCAACAAAATACAAACTTGAAGAAAACAGAATCATATAAGTACATCAGGCTTCATAGAGCAAAAACATTTCAAGTACTACTCAACTGGCTTTAGGTAAGCCAGTCCTTTATTAGTATATAAGTGCTTTGTTAATAGTTCTATTGCTCGAAGTGGAGTCGAAAGAGATGAGTTTTCAGTCTGCGCCGGAAGGTGTGTAAGCTATCTGCTGTCCTGATGTCAATGGGGAGCTCATTCCACCATTTTGGAGCCAGGATAGCAAACCCACGTGTTTTTGCTGATGGGAACTTGGGTCCCCTTCGCAGCGAGGGTGCAGCGAGCCGTTTGGTTGATGCAGAGCGGAGTGCACGTGCTGGGGTGTACCGTGCGGTTTAACCATGTCCTGGATGTAGGAAGGGCCAGATCCATTCGCAGCATGGTACGCAAGTACCATTGTCTTGAAGTGGATTCTAGCAGTTACCGGAAGCCAGTGAAGGGAGTGGAGGAGCGGCGTGGTGTGGGAGAATTTAAGAAGGTTGAAGACCAGACGAACCGCTGCATTCTGGATGAGCTGCAGAGGTCGGATGGCACATGTAGGTAGACCAGCCAGGAGGGAGTTGCAGTAGTCTAGGCGTGAGATGACGAGAGCCTGGACCAGAACCTGCGTCGATTTCTGGGTCAGCTGGGGACGTATCCTCCTGATGTTGTAAAGCGTGTATCTGCAGCAGCGGGTAGTAGCAGCTATGTTTGCAGTGAAGGACAGGTTGTTATCTAGGATCACACCCAGATTCCTTGCAGTCTGAGTCGGGGAAACAATAGAGGTGCCGATGTTGATTGTTAGGTCAAGAGTGGGACAATCTTTTCCCGGAAGGAAAAGCAGTTCAGTCTTGTCAAGGTTGAGCTTGAGGTGATGAGCAGACATCCACTGAGAGATGTCAGCTAGACAAGCAGAGATGCGTGCGAAGACCTGGGTCTCTGAGCGGGGAAAGGACAGAATTAATTGGGTGTCGTTAGCGTAGCAGTGGTATGAAAAACCATGCAGGCTAATGACAGATCCGAGCGAGTTTGTGTACAAGGAGAAGAGGAGGGGACCAAGAACAGAGCCCTGAGGGACCCCTGTAGTTACTTGGAGACGGTCGGACTCCGACCCTCTCCAAGTAACCCTGTAGGTGCGGTCTTTGAGGTATGAGGTGATGCGGGAAAGTGCAGAGCCTGAAACTCCAAGTTCTTGGAGAGTGCGAAGGAGGATCTGATGATTCACCGTGTCGAATGCAGCAGACAGGTCCAGAAGGATGATGACAGAGGAGAGGGAGGCTGCTTTAGCAGTGTGCAGTTCCTCAGTGACAGCAAGGAGGGCAGTTTCTGTGGAGTGACCTGCCTTGAAACCAGACTGGTGCGGATCCAGAAGGTTGTTCTGATGGAGATAACAGGAGAGTTGTTTAAAGACAGCGCGTTCAAGTGTTTTAGACAGGAACGGGAGGAGAGAGACAGGCCTGTCGTTTATAACATCGGGTTGAGAGTGGGTTTCTTTAGGAGAGGGTTCACTCTTGCCTCATTGAGACTGTTTGGAAAGTGACCAGAAGTTAGAGAAGTGTTGATGAGATGGGAGCGAAATGGTAGAATATCAGGAGCGATAGTCTGAAGGAGGTTTGAGGGGATAGGGTCCAGAGGACAGGTGGTAGGACGGGCAGAGGTAATTAGGGTAAGAACCCACTTGGAGAGAGAGGGGAAAAGGAGGTCAGTGTGTGGGTGAAGGGAGGGTCTGGTGACCCAGTGGTGAGTAAAGGTGAGTCAGAAAAAGAAGAGCGAATAACATCAACCTTTTTTTCAAAGTGGTTAACAAAGTCGCTTGACAGAAGGGAGGAGGGGGAAGGGGCTTTGGGGGGGTCCAGGAGGGAGGAGAAGATGGAAAATAGTTTTTTGGGATTGGAATAGGAAGATTGGATCTTATCTTGAAAGAAAGTGCTTTTTGCCTGAGAGATCAAAGCAGAGAAAGAGGAGAGGAGAGCCTGATAGGTTAGGAGGTCGTCATGGTGTTTGGATTTCCACCGTTTCCGCTCTGCTGCCCTAAGGATGGTTCTATTAGCACGCAGTGCGTCATTTAGCCAGGGAGCAGGAGGGGACTGACGAGCCTGCCGAGATGTGAGAGGACAGAGAGAGTCCAGAGAGGATGAGAGAGTAGAGAGGAGAGTTTCTGCAGCAGAGTTTGGAGGTAGGAGTTGGAACGAGTTAGAGGAAGGGAGGGCTGAGAGCACCGATGAGGCAAAGGTAGAGGGGGAGAGGGAACGAAGGTTACGGCGGACAGGTGCAGGATGAGAAGAGATTAGTTCGTTATGTTTGGAAAGGGGTAGAGAGAATGAAATTAAGAAGTGATCGGATGTGTGGAGTGGATTTACAGAGAGGTTAGAAGTAGAGCAGTTCCTTGAGAATATGAGATCAAGGACATTGCCAGCTTTATGAGTTGGTGGGGATGGAGACAGTGAGAAAGCAAAGGCGGTTAACAGAGATGTTAGTTCGTATATCTTCCCTGTCTGGAGGTTGAAGTCTCCGAGAAATACAGCGGGAGGACCAGTTTCAGGGATGTGTGAGAGGAGATTATCTAATTCCTCCAAGAAGTCCCCCAAGGTGGACGGTAGAGAACAACAATGGTTAATTGTATAGGATGGGTTACTGTGACGGCATGGAATTCAAAGGTGGAAGGAGTGAAGTTAGGTAGCTTGAAGAGGGAACAGCTCCATTTGGGAGAGAGCAGGAGCAGGAGCACGTTCATGACAAATGTATTACATTTATTGCAACTTCAATTCAAAAACACTCAAAAACACTCAAAAACCCATTCCTGTCCGCAAAATTCGGGGGACCAGATTTTCCCCACAGGTCGCGGGATTTATAAAGGTTCATACACTTTTTCTGACACAGACGGCGGATTAACACTCAAAAACCCATTCCTGTCCGCAAAATTCGGGGGACCAGATTTTTCCCCACAGGTCGCGGTATTTATAAAGGTTCACACACTTTCTCTCATCAAATCATTCCACTCAGCCAACAACCAATAAATTCGAGAGATATTTACCCCGTCTAGAAAGACCTTACCGAGAGCTATTAACCCAGCTCTGAAGCACACAGCCTACCCGGAGAGAGTCTACCAGGGGTCACCCCCCCTCTCTTGCGCTCTCTCAAAAAACCAGTCTCTTTATGCTAAAAAAACTGGATCCTAAACCCAAAAAAACAAACTCCTCCTCTTACACCCAATTCAGTTGAAAACCGCGCATGCGCATAATGTACAAGGCTGAACATGTCCCAACATGTTCCACAGCTGTTATGGGATAAGACACCCTTTCATATGAGGTAAAAAGGACATGAACTCTCTTTGGCCTCTTAATGTTTCTCCCCTTAGTGTGAAGCCCCCCCCCCCCCCCCCCCCCCCTCTCTCTGGACTGCTGCCAGAGGAGAGGAAGAAAACTCAACCTAAACAACCCACTTGGTTTTGTTTATACTGTAACTATAGAAAACCTAAAATATGAAGCATTTTCATTGTGGGTTATACAAGAATATAATTGATTATATTTGATTATAACTAACTTTCGTTTTTAAGTATTAAACATACTATGAAAACTCACAACACCCTCTTTTCAAAACGCAAAGTTCTCAAATAGCAACAGAAAAAATTGTAAGCATAGATACATATTCAAAAACCGTCAAGAAGCATTCTCATTATGGGTTTATACAAGAATATGATTGATCATGTATGATTTATAATTAACTTTCGTTTTAAGTATTCACTTCATACCATGATCTCAATTAACTTTCGTTTTAAGTATTCACTTCATATGAAGATCTCAACACCCTCTTTTCAAACGCAAAGTTTATCAAACTGGCAACAGATAAAATCGTAAAAACACATACATATTACATCCGTAAAACTCCACGCATCAATATCATGAAAAGTTCTTCAGTATGTGTAATCAGGACGACCTTTTGATGAACCTGGTGTGAAAAAAGACCGAAAACATAGTACCGTACAGGAATGTCCTTGGGCGAGGGGCCCATCTGTTGTAGACTCCTAAATCCATGTTGCTATCTGATGTATATCCTTGACCCTGACCATGGAGGGGTTGCAGTTTTTCGCTGGACGACATCTCCAAACGAAAACCAGATAACTCGGTCGACAGTTGTTATGGATTTTTTAGACCTCGTCAATAATCGCTCATGACTTTGTGACAAGGTCAATGAGTCCCCACACAATGATAGCACAAACGAGGAACCAGAGGCATATGAAACAGCTTAGCTGGCACTCGCTCATGACTTTATGTGTGTGCAGTGTGAGATTAGGTGTATGTGGTGCCAGTGTGGTGCTGGTGGTACTTGTTGTCGTCTTTCGTTGGTGACTAGGACACATCACTTGTTGTCGTCTGTTTCTACCGTCTCTCCTGGCCTGTGACTACGACCTTGCAGTGGCTGGCGTGGACCCACGTGGCTCTCTCGGTGACCTTGACCGCTGTCTGGGTGATGAGGAGCACCTGGTAGGGACCTTGCCAATGGTTGGATTTCCAGCTCTTTCTCCGGAAGTCCTTGACCAGCACGAAGTCGCCGGGTTGGAGATGGTGAAGTGGACCAGTGGCAGGGGGTAGGTAGGGTTGCTGCTACCTGGCGTCTGATATCTGACCATGCAGTTATCAGGTAGTCGTCATCCTTTCCTGGGAAATCCACTGCGATCTGAGTGGCTCAGCGGGTAGAGATGCAGCCTGTCCCACAGAGCTGGAAGAATCATCCTCCTTCTCTGGCGGGGTCATAGGTGACTCAGCCGCTGATCCATTAATAATTGTTTCAATTGAAACAATTTCCCCCAGGAATCCTTCCAAGGGGTCTGGTACTCCATGTTCCTCTGGAATGTCTATTGACAGCAAGGACATCTTTTTGGCTTGGGCACCCGGGGAGACCTCTGAATCAGATCACTTTTTTCTCTTACGAGTCTCCTCCTTTTCACCGCTTGCCCCTTCCGGTCCTTCTGCACAGGTTTCCTGGGTCCAGGAGTCTACTTAGCTTCACTTGAGGCACTGTGACTGAAGTTTCCCCGCTAGGCAGGTTCAAATCCTCTTGGTAGATTGCTGAGGTATTAATCTAAAAAATATAGCTAAAATCAAGTTTAAATCATTTCTCTGATCCATAAAAAGTTGTTTCAGTTAAAATAAAAACTTCCCCAAGGGTTTTCTCAAGAGGGTCGTGTATTCCATATTGCTCTGTAATTTCTATACACAGCAAGGTGATTGTTTCTCCTCTTACTCAGTTGGCCTCTAATGGCAGAAAGCACTGGGCCATAATTTACTCTTATCAGTTTAACGACCTGACAGCCCTACACCTTCATGCTGTGTGAGAACCAGCAAAAAAGAAGGAGAGATGTGCTCAAAAAATCAAATTTAAATGAATACTCTTTTTAGGGTGTAAGCGTATATCAATTAAAAATAACTGAAAAGAAAACTAATAGTGTAAAGTTAAAAAACAATGAGAAAAATAATATAAAGGTTATTTTCCATTTCCTCTTTGATACTGAGGTATTCTCCATCCAAGCTCTAATGATTCATATGCTTAATAGACAGAGTTTCGTCTTGCCATTTTTCTGCATAATTCACTATAGATTCTAACAGTTCTACTGCTAAATCCTTTGCATTGGAGCTATTGCTTGTTACTCAGATTTAAATTCCCTCTTTTGCTCTATAAAATATCCCTTGGTACAGAATTTACCAAGACAAATTCTAACTTATTGCGATAAGATCCCACAAAAAGCCATCCTCTCCTGTGGAAGAAAGCACATTAACTGCCACCTGTGTGTGCAAAACATGTCATGTGATGTGAGACTGATGGCATCAATAGTGGATGGGTAGGCCGCAGTCATATTCCTATCTGGATTCTAAACTCAGTTGGCTTGGGTGAACCGGTCCTCTCTTCTGGAGTGAAACTACTTTCCCAGAAAATTGACTTCACTGTATCCAAACCTTCTGATTTAGTTTTAAGCTAACCCTTCTCTGGACTTTGCCCCTTTCTGGTCACCCATACACGATTTCTGAATTTAAACGGAAAAGGTGTGATAGTTAGATATGACCTGACCTTTGCCCTAGGTAGCTTTTCCATACTTATAGGAATATATTCAGCCTTGTCAAATTGATTGGAATGTCCCAATTTGTTTTACAGTTTTTTATTTTATACTCCACTCTTTGGCTCTAATGCCTGATACTTATACGGTAAAGACCAGATAGGTGTGACTCCCTTTATCCTGCAAGGGTGACAAAAACTTTCTCATTTTTTAAAGTGAGTGACATTATCCATTCCTATTTTCTCAGTTTTTAGGAAAAATACTTATATGTTCCGCCATTTTAGCAGACACTGTGTTCCAGTTGCTCTGATCAGAGGATAAACATGTTTATGACTCCCTCCATTTATCAAAGGTCACAAGGAAATACTTATTCCCACTGGGAGTGCGGGTCAGAAAAGGACCTGCTTATGTCAGCACTAAAAATGGTTAGTGGTCCTTCCTCTATTATTTTAAGATGCTCAGGATGAACTTTCTTAAACCCATCCACCTCTACACATTGAAGACATGTTGACCATGTGTGTTGTAGGTGCAATCGCAGTTTTGGTAAGAGGATTTTATTGTGGAGACAATATTTCCTCATCTGAAATAGGCCCACATGGCCTAAACTGCTGTGTAATTCACGCACAACCTAAGGAGCTTCTTCAGGTGGTACGTGAATGCTTCCACCCTTTTTCCATATTCTAGGGAATATGGCAGTCCGGTGGTTAACTCGTCCCGTGCTTCAAGCAAGGTAAAACTTCTCTATTACCCTGATAGTTAAATGGTATCTTATCTGTATGGCCACGGACATGATTCCATTCTACATGCCTGCCTTTAACTCTGCAATAAGACCCTCAATAGATGGGGTGTCAGCGCTTCACCTTTCACATTTTTGAACTGCCTTTGTTTCCAATTATTAAGCTCTTCTTTACCCGCTTTTTAATAATAATCACTATCAGTAATAATACGGATGTGTGCTATTTTTCCTTTTTTAGCAAAAGGAAGTCCCTCAACAAATAGCCTTTTCCTCAGCAGGCTGTACCTGGTATTGCACCCTTTTGCTTGCAAAGTACTTCACCTGAATTAGTTTTCATTATAAAGGCCCAAGTGGCTGCTTGGTCACCTTTTCGCAAACTCCGATCTGTAAACAGTGTTATCTGTGGAGGAGCGGTTTTCTGTAAGGGTTTCAATGTTTCCCTTTGTGGCTTACTTCCTGAGGTCCTTTGCACCCCACATCTGGATCAGACATTATCATCTTCCATTTTCTTCATCTACTCATCATTGTTTTTGCTCCCTGAACAGTTTGTTTAGTAGCTTCAGATATTGAAAAATAAAGAGTGTATATGCACATTTTGGTACCTTGAGACATTTCCCTCAGGGCTGGATAAAATCTGAATGCAAGTGCAAGATGCTTCTCTTCAGGTGATAATTTTTCCTCTGTTCCTGATCAAGTCATAGACATGAATAACACAGATTTTCTATCACCCTGGTTCCTTATCTCCACACTGTTAGTTTCTGAGAATTGGTCTCAACATACTATTTTGGTTTTTGATATTTGATATTATTGTTCTGGTGTTAAGATAATTTTTTGAATCTCCCTCTTTTCTTAACAACTGGAGCTATGTCTATTTTAGATCCGACTTGGTTAAGAGTTGATTTATTCATTGGTGAGAGGAACACTATTTCCCTTGTGCTGGGGTGGGGGATGCTTTGGGAGAGTTCCTTAAAATCTCCAGATCTTCCTCTGTGCTGAGGCCATAAAACTTTTAATGGTCTTTCGTGGTCTGCTCAAATTTTCTTCCCCTCCAGAGGTCACGCCTGTCTTTGACCCTGTGTGCTGCGTGTTTCTGCAGCACCTCGGGAGCAGAGAAAAGAGGAGACTTTTTTTCCAAAAGTGCAAGCTCCATTCATGAGCAAAATAGCACCACATTTAACTCTCATTGACTTGTCTTTAAAGCGTTCTTTAAGGCTTGAATTGAGTTTTCCGTTGTGTAACGGAAAATCCCATTCCCAAACAGGGGTCAAAAGTAAATAGTTTAGTTGATTTTGGTAAAGTATTTGAGCTTTAGCTTCGCAAAAACTTTCTCATATTAGTTTTGAAGATATTTTTGGGGCTTGATTATCTGCTGATAGTTCCCACATAGGTTTTTTTTTAAAAGTACATTCAAAACAACCGGTATTTGTGGGTCATCTGATCACCACATTGTCTTCTGACAGTTTATAGTCCTTATCATATTATCACACTGTTATTGCATGCTAGGACCTATTCTCTTTGCCAGAGCTACTGCTATTTCTCCTGCATGTTTTAGCTTCCTATTAGCAGGGTTTATTAACATGGTTTGTTGATCCAGTTTAAGGATTTTCAATATTTGACATTATTTATTTCCAACATTCCTTTTTCCTGAATATCATGTCTAACAATGTTTTTTTTTTCTTTTTCCTAGGAGTAGTAGATGGGATACTCCTAAATGGCATTTTTTGAGCTTTTATCCCTGTATGGTGGAGATAGGGTCTCAAACATTATACCACCTGCTTGTTGCTCTCTGTCAAACGGTACACTCAAAGAAATAACTCATTGGATTAACTCAATTTTATTGTTGGCAGGTTTTCCATCCAATAAATATATGTGGCTCAAACTAATGGCATCCATGCAGTATAATGTAAATGAGTTAGTCCAACTCAAATTTTTCAAATAGAGTTTAAGTAAAATGATAACATTACCTTTATGAATTTAGATAATGCTAGTCCACCTAAATCCTATTTAATTAATTGAAAATGAAATAATGAGGTTAAATATAATTTAATAAAAATGTGTTACACATGATAGAAAACATGGTTTAGTTTTTTTTATTTTTAAATTCACATTATTCAAAACAATCCTCCATTCAATAGTGTTTTAAAATGAATGAATTCACACTGAAAGATGAAAAACATTTCTGAAAGATAATACCATTTTTAAAATGGCAGAGAAATGGAACTCCTATAATTAACTTACAAATCTCCCTTTGCCAAATACAATGAATACAATATAACAGGGGTATGCACTGCTCTTCTAACAGGACAATAACACATAACATGAAGAGTGCACTGCAAACACCAACATATGGAAATAGTGTTACAGTGTGTTGAAACAAACAAATACAAAAAAGCACAAATGATTGATATAACGGCTCAATCTGCTCTGATTAGGAAACTCGTGAATAAAATGACAACAATGAACTCATGAGTCACTTCTTTTTCACATTTCAATCGAACAACTTGATCTTCAGACTTTCGATTTTACCATTCAGCTTGTGCCCATCCAGATTCATCACTACCTTCTGCATGAACTCGAAGGTGTGTTTGAGGTTGTCCGGAAAGCTCAAATCCAGGGCATAAATAAGTCCCAATAGGGACAAACCCCACAATCACGCTGCCCAAGTTGTCCATGACTATATTGCCTTCGATGACAATTCCCACGTCCTCTTGCTGCCCATCCACATCTCTTTGAAGTGTGTATATGCCCATGACTGTGTTTGCCATGTCCCTCTTGGCATCTTCAGAGGCAGTGGCCTGAACAAAGACACAAGCATACAACACATGTGTTAACTAAAACCTGAATTACTACATTTTATAGAAGCAGATTTACTTATGTGGCTCTCCTCATTGATCAAAACAGTTTTAGACTAACCCTCTGGTATCACTCAAATGTACTACCCAATCTGGCCACTCAGGATAAAAATGTCCACTTTCAAAAACTTGAATGATAAAATGATATGATAACAATATTATATTTAAATATTTTTCCCCCACACTTTTTGGGAAGTGTGGGAACATTTTTTAAATGGACAATTAGGGTAATTTGTACACAGTGTATTCGAGACCGATTAGAAAAATTGAAATTCCAAAAAGTATCTAGAAAAAACACAAAATCATTATAGCCAAATCTGATGTGAAAAATTACCAATTTGGACAAAAATGTCCTGAGTGATACCAGAGGGCTAAGGTTAGGACCTCCAACACAGAACTAAATTAAGCTTGTAAGAAAATGTTTACATAAATAAATTATAAAGATATATTCCTGTATGTTCTGTTTGATTATCAACTTTATCTTATTTATTAATTCAGGTATTAAGTTATTTGTTTACATCCCTACTTAATCATGTAATTTGTTGTTATTCCTGTAGTTAATTATGCATTTACCTACTTATTTTGATATGTATTTGATTATTTATTATTTAATAATGTATTTCCTTGATTTATGTGATTATGTAATTATTCCTTTAACAATTTAGTAATTGCTGCATTCACATACCTTTTTAAACATGAATCTATTGATTAATATATTTCTGTATTTCAGCATTTATTTATTATTTTATTTATGTATTTATTCAATTATTTATAAGTTCTTACATATGTATTCATGTCCATATTTATTTATTCATTTATAGATGTATTTATATATAAATGTAAATATTTATTTCAGCATTCATTTATTATTTGTATTTATTTCCAGATATATTCATGTTTTAATTCACATTTGTATTTATCAATTGTATTCCTATGTTAATTTATAGATGTATTTATATCTGTATAAATGTATTAATTCACTTTTTTCTATATTTATTTTAACACTTGCCCGATGAAATTACTTCTGTATCTATTTATTATTATTTTTTTATTTCTGTATTTATTCATTCTTACATATATTCATTCCTATATTAATGTATACATTTATTTATTTCTGCATGTATTTATGATATGTGATAAGATATTTAGATGTAAGCAGGGATAGGGTTGTGTGCCATAGAATTTTCTTCTTATAAATGTAAGTAATGGTGGTTATAATTGTGGGTAACACTGTTAACCACTACATTGAAAACATATTGTGATAAACATACCTGATACTCCTTAAAAAAGAGTCTGGATCCTCGTTGAGGTAGATCGCGATGCTTCGCAGGATGCACCCCCTCTTGATGTGGATGTTTTCAAACTAAAGCAGGGGCGATAAATCAAAGACAATTAAGCACAATGCATGTGCAACAGAGCAGGTCTACAAAGTAGAGGGCTGTATCTGTCGTGTGTTTCCCTAAGCAGGACTCCTTACCCCTACATTTCCACAATAAGCTATTGCCTTAAAAACACTATAAAAGCAGACAATTTCTTAAATGTGTTCATATGAGCATGGACAAAAACAATACAGTGAAAAACGAGGTTCTCTGCATTTATACTAACCAAATCTGATATTGCAAGGGCTTCCTTGATTTTGTGGCCCTTTAGTCCTCCTTTGATCTTGAAGATCTTCAAGAGCTTGTCTGAGAAGTGGTCCAGCTGCCACATGAACTTTGATTGAAGTGGTGATGTTGTGATCCTCAAAAACTCCGCATTCACCTTAAAAATATTATTAACAAGCACAATACAACCAATTGTTACTTGTTTATTAGAATCACAACCATGCAAGGATGTAGACATGAATCACAAAGGATAATAATAAAAGACTGTCAACAAATACAAATATTTACTTACTTCACTCTGCTGAAACAGAGCAGGCCATCTGCATTTGAAGTCCCCTATCAAAGGCCTTTGCTCCACAATCTCAAGGCGTCTGTGAGAGAAGGTTTTTTCCATTTTTGCTTTTATCACCACTTCATTGTCACGCTTTTTTCAGTTCTGACAATAAGGCAATTCTCTCGTTCTCCAAGCTTTCTGTGGTTTCGCCTTTTGGGTGCAGAGGAATGTAGTTTATTTCAGCTTTTCTTGTTTTTTTTTATGTTTGCTGCAGCTTTGCCTTGGCCTGTTTTCTTGTGCTTTAAGGAGTTCACAAGGATTTCAGGATGTCCAAGACGGCCAAGCTTTGTACGATAGTTTTGCATTTTGTACTTAAGAGACTGTTTCCACCCCCCAAATCCTATCTTGGATCCTAGCTGCCCCAAACAAGGGTGGGCCCTCGTCAACGCTGCAGCTACCTCTTCACACTGATAGTCTTTTGGATATTTTGTGAATTTGATCATTTCTTGGGCTAGGCCATCAAGAATGACTCCTTTCAGCTTTAGGCCAGGCTGGAAGTATGTACCAGTTGTCTCAAACTCTGCATTCTGTAGATGAAGCTCAAATTCAGCCTCGTAGGTGAGCTTAGGAACCACAAAAACTGTGGGCCAGGATAACAATTGTGAGGCCTGAGCTTCAGGGGATGGATGCGGGGTTGACGTATACACCATATCATCACTGCAGCATGAGGCTATTGATGATGCAGGGATTAGAGACTCTGAGCTTCCAGTAATTGAGGTCTTATCAAATGAGTCAACTGTGTACTAAGTGATGGAGGGCTCAATATTTGACAATATAGGAGAGTAAATTACTTTCAGTGTGCTTTTATCCTGAATTTCAGACACTGATGTAAGATTCATGAACTCGTTAAAGTCAACATCCATGTATTGCAGACGGAAGTCCTCTTTCAATTGAAGAGATGTCTTGACAAATGTGTGCAGTTCTTCAACTGTTGCTGGGATTCCCGAATCCAGGGTCAGTTTTCTAGAGTCAGACTGGTCGGCAAAGATGATGCGCAGAAGCGCCCGACCTGCCGTTATGGAACACCTTTTAATCTAGAGCAGAAACAAGGTGAAAGAATAACAAGAAAGAAACACATTAGGATTATATCAAAGATGAACATAAAATGTTTTTACAGTTTAACTGCCCCTTAAATGTGCATGTGTCTGCTGGAAATGTTTTAACAACAAATACCTGCTAGCTAGTTCCAAACTGCAGTGTTTGCCACATGCATAACCTGAAAAAGAGAATAAATAGAATTAGCAATTGACACTGAACAACTGACAATGTCACAGATCAGCTGTGCAAGTATTGTGAAAGTAGCCGTGTACTTACCATAAATAAGAGGTTTCCCCAAGGTGCTTGTTAATGCTGATCAAACTGCAAAAGACAACAAATATATTTTAGAGGTGTGATTAAAATGCTTATATATTTGAATTTTCACAGAAAACACATAATTGCCTAAGATTGCACAACCCAAAAAACGTTTCTGCACAACTCTGGGTGCCTGCTTGTGAGTGAAGTAACCCATACAAGATTCACATATATATTATCTCATTATTTATATTAAATATTTGGCAGTAAAAAACTAAACTCAACTGAACTCCTACAGAAACGAGTGGCTCCGCCTGTCCTCCTCTGCCTGCCTGCACTAAGGCCAGGAGAGAGATGGACACACCTGCTGAGCTTTATGATAGAAAATGGCAGCCCTTGCATGCAGGCTCTGCCTCCTATACTGTTACCTCATTCACTTGAATTACTCTTTGCATTTTTTGGTTGAATTTAAACTGAATTTCGGTGTACTGTGTTCAATGACAATAACGTTAAATCGAATGTAATATAATCTAATGATCTCCATTATCCAGTATCCAATGCTAACCGTATCTAGCAAGCTAGCTAACAAACCAGTTATCTGGCTAGCTAGCTTGCCGCTTTACCTCATGCACTTTAATTACTCGTTGCATTTTTTGGTTGAACTTAAACTGAATTTCGGTGTACTGTGTTCAATGACAATAACGTTAAATCTAATGTAATATAATCTAATGATCTCTACTATCCAGTATTCAATGCTAACCATATCTAGCAAGCTAGCTAGCTTGCTGTTTAGACCCAACTAAAAACGGAGCAAAATATAACACGGTGGTTTCAAATATTCTTGTCGATATTATGAAAAGGCATTACTTGGAAACAGGGAACATTCTAAACTACTAGAAAAAACAAATACTTACCAAATAATAGACTTTCCACCGTCAGTTTCCCCAGTCAGTTTCCACAGTCAGTGTTAGACAAAAGGCGGCAAATGACAGAACGGATGTTGCGCATACGCAAAGGGGCTGTGCAAAGGGGCGGTCCCCAATGAAAACAATTCATTTTGAGTTGCTCTGTCTTAAATACATTTAATAAGTGAATTGATTAATGTAATTTGTGTTACACTAATGAACTATACTTAGGTTTATTTCTTAAATAAAAATATTTAAGTAAAGTGAAACCATTTTTAATGTGTCAAGTCTAAGAAGGGCTTGAATCATTTTTTTGAGTGTAGTCTGACAGGAAAGTATTTTGGTCGCGGTACGCCCGTGGGTCTGGGCTAAGCTGACCAGGGCGGGCAGAAGCTCCGGATTTTCCTTCTGTGTATCCCTCCCCATCTGTGGTTGGCTCTGAGTCATTAAACTGTGTTCTATCCTCATCCGCCATTTATTTATTTTTGTTTGTTTGGTTTTTTAAACAACAAAAATGTATTTAAAGGGTTCAAGTTCACTCTTTTATACACATGCAAGTTCCTAGGCTTTACTCTCGACGGGTGTACAGTCCGACTATACTGTCACTTGGTTCTAAGTTCTCTTTCTGGATTCAGTTAGTACATGCGGGTACCTCAGCTAAGAGTTTTATTTACCGAGCTTCGAATTTTTTAAACAGCATAGGTACCTTTAGACCTATGTTTATCTTTATTAAATCTCCTATTAACTCTTCCCCACGTTATGTTTTAACGCAAAAGTTCAAACCGCAGCTCTTGGTCAAGTCCTACCTATAAGTTTCAAAGTAATTGGACAAGTACTGAGCAGTGCTCCTACGGCTGACTTCACTTTAGCCACCTAAACCTGTGTTAAAGGGACCACAGGCTTCTCAATTTGACTAGGGGAAAACGAACCTTCTTTAGCTTCTTTAATCAGACAGCTATATCCGATATAATATAACCCTCAGTCCGGTGCAATAGTATTAACTTAAATTACTACACTTTCAGGTTTAATTATATATATTCTAGGATTTGGGGTAGGTATTTTAACAAGACTTTCAGCCTGTATTTCGCTGATTTGTATTCATCGACTTTTTTCACTAGGTCGTTTTGGTTCTTGTATTTTGACTCTGTAAAAGTATTACTTTTCACAGAGCCCCACGTTGGGCGCCATGTTTAGAGTATGAGAGGTCCTGATAATTTATTCCGGTAAATTATTCTGACCTCCTAATTGACCTTTCCGAAGATTATTGAGTCTATGTAAGTTTGCTGCGTGGCTCAGATCCACCAACGTCAGCAAGATCTCACCTCTTCCTAACCCCCCCGAAGAACCAGGTTCAATTAACTGCTGTTTCAATTCAGACAACTCTCTTTTAATCTGTTTAAGCGATCCCGAAGGATTTTGATATCAGTAAATGGAGTGTGCTCCTACCTAAGTGTGTGTGGCAGGGTGCAATCTTACCTTTGACGCAGGAGAGGAGAGCACAGGTGTCTTTTAAAGGATCCCAATCCAACAGGTGGGATTCAGTTTATTTGAAGAAAAATAGGTCCAAACTAATACAGGGTTTTTACCTTCTCTCTCACAACATTATAATCATCCTAACAAAAAACCGTGCTGTGATCATGTTCAAATGAAACTTTAATTCACAGTCTTACATTTATTACCAAAATGTTTTAATTTCAACTGCCCATTTCAGTTGTGACATTTTAAAATTCTCCCGATAGAATTTAGAGGTATTTCCTCGTAAAAAGACCGGTGACAATAAAAAGCGCATTCAACTTTTCATTCACCCATTTATTCACATCAGTTTCATACACTTTTTCCGACACAGACGGCGGATTAACACTCAAAAACCCATTCCTGTCCGCAAAATTCGGGGGACCAGATTTGCCCCACAGGTCGCGGGATTTATAAAGGTTCATACACTTTTTCCGACACAGACGGCGGATTAACACTCAAAAACCCATTCCTGTCCGCAAAATTCGGGGGACCAGATTTTTCCCCACAGGTCGCGGTATTTATAAAGGTTCACACACTTTCTCTCATCAAATCATTCCACTCAGCCAACAACCAATAAATTCGAGAGATATTTACCCCGTCTAGAAAGACCTTACCGAGAGCTATTAACCCAGCTCTGAAGCACACAGCCTACCCGGAGAGAGTCTACCAGGGGTCACCCCCCCTCTCTTGCGCTCTCTCAAAAAACCAGTCTCTTTATGCTAAAAAAACTGGATCCTAAACCCAAAAAAACAAACTCCTCCTCTTACACCCAATTCAGTTGAAAACCGCGCATGCGCATAATGTACAAGGCTGAACATGTCCCAACATGTTCCACAGCTATTATGGGATAAGACACCCTTTCATATGAGGTAAAAAGGACATGAACTCTCTTTGGCCTCTTAATGTTTCTCCCCTTAGTGTGAAGCCCCCCCCCCCCCCCCTCTCTCTGGACTGCTGCCAGAGGAGAGGAAGAAAACTCAACCTAAACAACCCACTTGGTTTTGTTTATACTGTAACTATAGAAAACCTAAAATATGAAGCATTTTCATTGTGGGTTATACAAGAATATAATTGATTATATTTGATTATAACTAACTTTCGTTTTTAAGTATTAAACATATTATGAAAAACTCTCAACACCCTCTTTTCAAAACGCAAAGTTCTCAAATAGCAACAGAAAAAATTGTAAGCATAGATACATATTCAAAAACCGTCAAGAAGCATTCTCATTATGGGTTTATACAAGAATATGATTGATCATGTATGATTTATAATTAACTTTCGTTTTTAAGTATTCACTTCATACCATGATCTCAATTAACTTTCGTTTTAAGTATTCACTTCATATGAAGATCTCAACACCTGTTTCCATCCTTTCCCTCTCTACCCCCTAATCAAATATGGGATGAGTTTCTTTGTTCCGATCCCCTTCAAAAGTCACTTATTTCAAAAATATATAACAAACTCCTGACCGATGACAGCTCACACACAACTAAAATCAAGGCTGCCTGGGAGGCTGAGCTAGCTGTGAGCTTGGGTGATCACTGGTGGGACACTGCTCTTAACAGGATTCATACGAGTTCATCCTGTGCTCGTCTCACTCTCATACAGTTCAAGGTGCTGTACAGGGTTCATTTCTCAAAGGCACGATTGTCACAAATATATCCCACTGTTATTGACATCTGTGACAAATGTCAAGCCTCTCCCTGCAACCAGTCTCATATGTTCTTCTCCTGCCCATTAGTGTTTTTTTTTGAGGATATCTCAAAAATACTCTCACTCACTGTGAAAGTCTGTCCCCATATTGCCATATTTGGGTGCCCAGAAGATTACAACAGATACAACTCGGGGCAATTGGATATTCTGGCATTTACTTCTATTGGCAAGACGACTTCTTCTTCTTCACTGGAAATCCAAAAAAGCTTAATCCAATGCTAAGTGGCGCAGCGATGTCATGTATTTTCTAAAGTTGGAAAAAATTAAATATTCCTTAAGAGGCAGAACCTCTATGTTTTACACTAAGTGGCAACCCTTCTTAACCTTCTTCCAATCTCTCGCATTTTTGTCTACTGATTGATGGACACCCCCCCCCCACCTTTTTCCTCTTTATTATGTATTTATATTAAGTTTTTGTCTTTGTATTATTATTTTGATTTTATTATTATTATTATTATTATCTTGTGTAGTTCTGTTAGTCGGTACACTACTCCCTTATATTTTGGTCTGTTGGAGTTATGAAGGTGGCTTAAATACTGTATGCCTTCAAGTGAAAATTGAGAACTGAGGTCCCTGTCAATGTACCAAATGTATTTTCTATGTGTCTTCAATACAAATATATATATAAAAAAAGAAAGGTAGAATGGTGATTAGCACTTCATTGTTAGATACACCAACTAGCTCCTTCAGTCATGTATTTATGACTTTGGCTTTGGGACAGGAGAATATGTTGTCAGATGGCATTTAACTCATCAGACGTTTCAACCACAGCGTCCTCCTGTTGGGGGTCTGCAGTGATTGCCACCAGTCAGTGCCCCCCCTTCCAGCACACCTCCTCCCAGCAAGAGGCTCTTTCTGCTGCCTCCCCCAACCTACTATACAGGCAGCTTCTTTGTATTCCTACTTGCTATTCCCAGAGTTGTGAGCATCTTCCACACAGTTGCCCTGGATACCCCTGCAGCCGACCTTACCTGGTATAGCCAGGTCCCTCTGTCCCTGCTCTCATGGACCAGGTCCTGATACTTGTTGGCTTTTCTTTCCGAGGCCTCTTCACACCTGACTTCCCAAGGGACTGTCAGTTCAGTAAGGATGATTTTCTTTGCCTCCAAAAAATCCACTATATCAGTTGATAAATCAAGCTGGAGAGAAAATGTCCATCTTGAGCTGTTCTCTTACATTGCCTTGTACCATGTAATATATGATAACTGCACCCTTTAAGCAGTACATATATTTGTTATATTCTTGAATTCACTAGGGTGTATTTTTAGAAAATGAAAATACATGACTTTGTTTGAAAGTTTTCTTGTGTTTAGCAAACTTGACTGGTGCAAACAAATGCTATCATAGCAGCCGGACCCTGGGTGTTTGGCCTGATAAAAATGGACTGCTGTGCGAGTAACTGAGCCTTATACTTGTTCCTTTCCAGTGAGTAGAGCTATTTCCACAGGAATATCCATTTTGTAAATGGGTGTAGGAGTCAGCACACACACAACCACATTATAAAGTTTTCTGATGACACAGCCATACTTAGTCTACTGACTAGAGACTCAGACATTTCTATATATAAACTTGAGATTGAAGAGGTCGTGAAGTGGTGTGAGGCACACAACCTGATGTTAAATGTTAAAAAAACAAAGGAAATGATCTTTGACCCCAAGTCAGTAGGTGATCACAGCCCCGTCCTTATCAACAGGGAGGGAGTTGAGCAGGTTACACGTTTTAAATATTTGGGGATTTATTTTGATGCTCAGTTAGGCTGGGCCCATCAGGTGGATCAGGTATGCTCAAAGATAAGCCAGCGCCTGCATTTTCTGCGTCGGCTCAGGGTTCATGGAGTGGATACATGTATCATGTTAATGTTCTACAGGGCACCAATTGAGTCTATTATTCGTTATGGCATCACAACATGGTTTGGTAACTTGTCAGTTAAATCTAAATCACAACTCCAGAGCTTGATAAAAAGGGCTGGAAAAATAATTGGCATGCTTCCACCATCCTCTCTTCAGGAGATATTTGAGGAGATGGTGAGAAAGCAAGGCCGTAAAATCACATGCGACCACAAACACATCCTGTATAGAGAGTTTGAGTTGCTGCCCTCGAGGGCAGAAGGTATAGATTACCAAACTGTAAATTGAACAGGTATAAGTTTTCCTTTGTTCCATCAATCAAGCTGCTGAACAGTCAGAAACAATTGTGATTATGCTGTTAGGAGTTGTTGGGAGGTGCAATGTTTACAGTGTAGTGTGTGCAATCGAGAAGGTTAAATAGGGGAAGTGCAATATGTGTAAATAGGTATGGACACAATAGGGATATGTGCCATTTGACGGACACTATGCATAGGTGCAATAGGGAAAGTGCAATATAGATTTGTGTATGAATACAATAGGGGAAGTACAATATTTGATTATGTATGAATGCAATAGGGAAAGTGCTGTACCTGTATGTTTCTTGTTTGTTTATTTGCCATGTGATATGTGATCTCTGTTCTGTATCTATGACTGATTGACCTGAATGTTTTATGTGTATTATCTCGATGCCCAAGACAAATTTCTCCTAAGGGAGACAATAAAGCTCTATCTTATCTTAAATGGCACTTCATATTGTCCTTGTTTGGTAAGGCCACGCTCACATTGCATCGGGCCGACACATTTTGATTTGAGTGAAAACAAATAATCCTCCTCCCAGTCTAAATGAAAGTGATACACACAAAGTTAAGCAAAACCTCCCAGGCATCCTAAAACTCACAAATTACCACATAATATCTCTTTTGTTTAATCCATAACAAAGTGTAAAAGGACAAGTTGTTGAAATCTTTGCCTTTTGTTGTTCAACTTTAGGTCGAATTATGGTGTACTGTTAGACAGAGATGGTTCACCCCTCCTTAATTCTTTAAAGCTCACCTATTATGCTATATTTGAACAATATATTACAGGGCCATATCTATACAAAACATGTCTCTGAAGTGTTTTGCTCAAACAGATCACCCATTGTAGCATGTTGTTACAATGTACCCTGTTACTAAAGTGGTGATTCTGGGTCTGGCCCTTTGAATGTAACCGAGCTGCTGCTGGCCACGCCCCTTTGGAGCGTCCACATGCAAGCAGTGAGCTCTGTGGAGAGAAGGCTGTCTACCAGCAGAAACTCAGCTAAACGCTGCCGTGATGAAACGCCATATTATGTTCCAAACCACATCAAGCATTATTTCTGAAACAGTATGGAGCTCAAACACTTTCTCTCGCGGGTTTACCACAAGGACAGTACCTTATATATCTGGCTTCTTACACATACTCTCTCCATAAGGCCTACAGCGTTGAGCTGAGTGTTAGCGATGCTTGCTAATGTAAACTCAGACCATATTACTTCCAAAACATTCTGCATTGTTTCTGATACAGCACATAGCTTGACATGTTCTTTATTCAGTGTTTACTGCTAGAACAGTGCCATTGTATGCATTATATATATAACAACTTTAATCCAAGTCCCTCCCGTAGACAACCTGATGAATACACAGACACACATGCTGGGGGAGGGGATTCAGCTAGCGACTGTATATGGGGACGATAGGTTGGGACGTTGCCCACATTTTAGTAATGACGTCATGACCGCAGCAAATCTGGATCAGCTCCATTGTACCCCCGTTTTTAGAGATTTGGGTACGGAGGAAAAGAGAGAAGGTTTTGTTTTATGACACTTTGTGAGTTCCCTGAAACAAAGGGGACACATATTAATGTATTAAAGACATCAAAAAGAGCATGTCGCATAATAGGGGACCTTTAAGCTAAGCTAAACATCTTCTGACCCTTGCTTTACATTTGAAAACAAACTGAAAACCAGATGAATAAAGAAAACATTAACGTTTCTCCGCTATAAGATAATTCAATTGTTCCAGTGGTTCTTTGGAGCGTGAAGTAGCTTAAAAAATAAACAGATTAGTGGGAGGTCTGCCTGAAGATTGCTTTCACATCCTCTGCTTTGATTGCCACCCAAAGTGCTCCAAAATACTTAATGTATTCTCCAATGAGAATCTCTTAGGCCTTTTTTATTTGGTGTAATGAATCTGAGGATGGAACTCACACGCTATTTTACTATTATTAACCACATAAGCACTTTGTTGTCACCAGAGGGGTCCTTCACTACACATTGGTCAAGCCTCATTTCCTGCTAATGCTGTGAAGGTACATGTATGACAAAGGAGTGTGTGGTGCAGCAACTGTTCTTTACATAATATATTGTTATTCAACAGACCTTTTGCAAGACGTTGAAGGTTACAGATTAAGTTATTCTAAGAGGGATGCCATAATTATTATTTTTACGAGTGGAAGAAGAAATATATTTAGAGATGTGAAAAAATAGTTATTAAATAGAATATAACAATGTTTAATCATTTAGCACAACCGAAGGAATCCGATGTCTCTATAGTCAATGCAGGGGAAGTAATTATGGAAAAAGCACTCAAGTGATCGAAGTCATTAAGCAACACACTGTTATGAAATTCAATGTCAACCTTTGTCATCCTGAGACTCACATAATTCAGGCCAACAGGACTTCTTCTTGTTTTTTCTGTAACTGACATTTCTGTATCTTCAAGGGACTTTTTGTTCCAGGAAATAAGACTGCATTTTGTGACTTAAAGCCAACCTCAGGCTGCTTTTTAGAGATATATGTGTAGGAACTGCATAAAGACAGAGCACATTTTCATCAGGCTATAATGTCGGCACTGTGTGCAAATGGTCATCCTCGCGGCAATGCAAATATTTACTGGAGACCCTGACTGTCACGTTATAGCAAATATAGCAAGCACAAAGAGATCTCAGATTAAAGGAAACAAAGTAGGAGGAAAAGCAGAAAAAGCATGATGTAGTGAGCTGATTGATGAGAACAAGAAACACTTGTACCTTACTCTCAGCTAACACAAGTGAACAATAAGTGCAACATGTCCTATTAAAAGCAGAGAAAATGTGAAGGGGACCGGAATAGAACTGTCTTTTTGCAGACTTGTTTTTCACATCCTTGCCTCATCGTGCTTATATTTAAAGCCCCTTTGCTGCACTTGGAAGATAAAAAACGTCTTTGGTGTATAAGGTTATAAAAAGCAGAGCACAGTCAAGCCAATTGCCTCTGAGAAATCATTCCAAATTATTCATATAATATTTAGATTTTATCTTGACCAGTTACACAATTCAAGAGCTGGACAGGTTGGTTGTGTACAGGGCCGCCCCTCGCCAACTTGGGGCCCCAAGCTACATTGTGAGATGAGACCCCCCCCCCCCAACCGACAGGAGTGACAACAAATGTTTTGGAAACAAAGTAGGCTACTTTGCAAATATAATTCCTGTTTATTATTATTATTATTATTATCAACACAGTTACTTTTTTATACAGTGAGGTAAATGGTAAATGTGCATTTATGTCGTTCAGTGTGAATACGTCTGCATTTCCTGCCAAATACTAGCCTCAAAAAGATTAAAATATAATTAATGCAAATAAACAACTTCTACTAATAATAATAATCATAATCAATTCAATAATATAAATACTATATTATTTTATTATAATATAGTTGTATAGTCAAGACAAAACATGCTTATGACATGCTCAAAAACTGATATTTCTTAAATCTGTATTCAAATGTAGTTCCCTCTGTCAGCAATGTATCAACAACTACACACACATTTCTATCAGTATTTCTCTGTGTTGTGATTGACATGATGATGGCTGTTAGGAGTTAAGGGGAGAGGCTGAGCATCACCATGAAATGTGCAAATTGACATAAAAATGAATAAAAGGGGAAAAAATGCTCCATGTTTTTTAGGCTGTAAACTGTAACTGTTATGTAAGCCAACTAGACAGACAGTTTATCACTCTTCCTCCTGTACATTAGCAGATACAAGGCATAACTGAGGTTACCTACTGTAACCCAGCTTCTATGAGTAAATGGCGCAGCCCTCTAAGGCTATCGCTATTGGGTTATCCCTCTGCGCCCCCGCGCAGCAATGAAACACTTGTAGTCCACGCCCACCCGCTAGGTGGGCCCCACCCTCGGGCCTCATTCCGGTATAAGTAGAAAGGGGGCCCGGCAATCTGCTCCCATACAATATAACTTTTCTTCAGCTATTCGTAGAGCCAGTGGGGCCCAGCGCTTAGAGGGCTGCGCCATTTACTCATAGAAGCTGGGTTACAGTAGGTAACCTCAGTTCTATTTCGTATATGGCTTCGCCCTCTAAGGCTATCGCTATTGGGTTAAGGGCGAAGCATGATGTAGTCTGCGCCCCACTGGGTCCGCCCGGCACTAGAAGCACAGACACACCTGCTCAATAACACCCCCCTGCCTGTTGTGCCATGCGTAATGGCGCATCACCGTCCCTGGAACATAGCAAAACATGCCTATCTTCCCGACGGGGTAAAGGCTGGGAACAATACATACCGGCCGCTGTGAGAAAGTAGAGACGAAGGTCCCACCTTGTCCAGCGATCATAGAGGGGGAACAGCAGCTCAGCTGGATCCCTGACGTCACTCACTCTGACAAGGCACTCCGTACAAAGTGTGTCAGAGGAAAAAGGAACATCCCTCTCATAAGAGGGGAAAAGGGCCGCTCTCTGTGTGCCGAGAGGCAGGAGAGAGGCGCACAGCTGGATCCCTGACGTCACTCACTCCGACAGGACACCCAGTACAGGGTGCGTCAGAGAGGAATGGCAGACATCCCACAAATAAAAATGAATAAATGAACAGGGGGAAGCCCAAAATGCAGCAGTGCAAATATCTTCCACTGACATTCCTCCGTGCAACGCCGTGGAGGAGGAAATTCCTCCGGTGGAGTGCGCCTTGATATTCTCCGGAGGCTCCACCCCAGAGGAGACATATGCCTGTGACACAGCCTCACACAGCCAGTGTGACAGCCGTTGTGCAGACCGAGGTTGCCCGATCGGGCGCTCTCTATAGTGCACAAACAGGCGCTGAGAACGGTGCCAGGCCGCCGTGCGCGCCACATAGCAAGACAGCGTGCGCACAGGACAGAGGAGATGAGACGTGGCTTCTTCCTCCGACCTGTAAGGAGGGGGGAATAAGCCAGCCAGGGTGATCACTCTTGACCTAAAAGAGTTGTGATGATCTTAGGCATGAAGCCGGGTTAGGCGTAAAACAGCTGAACTGCCATCTCCTTGGATCCGGAGAGCTGACGGAGCCACAGAGAGAGCAGACCAATCACTCACCCTTTTCTCTGATAGAGCCAAAAGTAGTACTACTTTGGCTGAAAACAGTTTAAGGGGAACCTGATCAGGTTCAAATGGGGCTTTGCTTTAGTGCGCGTAACACCAAAGCCAAATCCCACTGAGGCGCCAGTGTGCGTGACACAGGTCTGAGTCTCCATACTCCTCGCATACAACGGCTGCTGCGTTCTGCGAGCCCCTCTGTTAAATTCGCCGGGAATATACATTGCTCTGATGGAGAGCAACGTGTGTGCGCGCCCAGAACAGCAGCCGCCTGGCTGCGTTCAGAAGCTGCGCAGATCGTACTCCTCCCTGGCGATTGAGGTAGGCTGCTTCCATAGCCGTGGCCTGTTGTCTGTGCAAATCAACACCTGTTTGATTGTACAGCAACGGGGCGACTCCCCCGTTCTTTTCTGAGATTTAGAAAAATAGCGGGAGTAAACCGTGCAAGACACTGTTCCTGGGATAACGGGCGAGTTTCTTGTATCCCATGGAACTGCTGGGGGGAGAGGCTTCTCTGTGATGTGCCGTAATGGTCGTCATGGTGACGAGCCACGCCATCGCCGCTGCCCGTGAGGCAAAAGGGCTGCGAGGGAGTTTCCACACGCTGCATTTCACTCCGTCTCTCATCATGAGGCGCGTACACGCCCAGAGGATGAGAGGTGTGTGTATGCTGTCCACACGAGGCGTTATAACGGTGCTCGTGGATTTATTATGACCGTGTGTAGGAGGCATATCTGGGACAGAGGAATGCCGCGAGCTCTACAGTTTATAAACCAATAGGTTAAAAACAGCAGGCTTCTGCAGCGAATGAACCACCTCTGGAGTGTCCTCCTGTTGGAAGAGACCCAAGGGGATCGTCACGTGACCAGCTGACGCCAACGCCGAGCAGCTGCGTCACGGAGAGGGCTGTGTGGGTTGTGACATGCCGGAGGAGAGCTGTCAGTTTCTCCACTCGCTGCCGCGAGAGCCGCGCTCTGCTGGCTGAGTTTAATTCCACTCCAGATAACGTTTGTCTGAGAGGGAAGAGGACAGCTCTTCTTCCAATTTATTATGAAACCCAGGCTTTGACAGATGCGATACGAGATGTACCGTCTGTAAAGCGACTTCCTCCCTGGAGCGAGCCAGCAAATAGCAGGTCGTCCAGAGGAAACCACACTCTCATCCCTCCTCTGTGTAGCGGCTCCAGCCTTCTCTTCACAAAAATGGGAGGAGCCAGGAAATATCCGAACGGCAGACGATTGTCTGGTCTGATATTCCCTGAAATGAGAAAACGCAAGAATTTCCTGTGTTTCGGGATGAGGGGTACGTGGAAGTATGCATCCTTCACGTGGAAGTGAACCAGTCGTCCTGGTGAACACATTCCACCACCTGTTTGATCGTCAGCATGTGGAATACTGACAGATCGAGGATGTCTCATTGCCCCAGTCTTTTTCGGGATTAGAAAAATAACGGGAGTGAAAACCCCTGATTTTCCTCCCTTTGAGGAACCCTGGAAATATCCTCTTTCAACAGGAGTTCCAGCGGCTCGGATTGGAGTACAATACATAGCTTCTGGGAGGACAGGAGTGTTTCCTGTATCCCATTGAACTGTGGGGGGGGGGGAGAGGCGAACTGCAGGGTGTACCCTCTGCTGATCAGCCTGCTCATCCATCTGTCCATCAGAAACACGCGCTGCCACTCCGAGAAACACTCTGAGAGTGAGCGCACATGCTCGAGATGTGTTGTGGTCGTCATGACGACGAGCCACGCCAGAGCCCTCGCCGCCGCTGCCCGTGAGGTAACCCAAGGTGGACCTAGAGCGAAAGGGCTGTGAGGAGGCCTCCACACGCTGCATTTCACTCCGACTCTCATCATGAGGCGCGTACACGCTCAGAGGATGAGTGGAGGTGTGTGCAGTGACATCCACATGAGGCGTTACCACGGCGCTCATGGGCTTATTGTGACCGTGTGTAGGTGGCGTATCTCGGACAGAGGAATGCCGCGAGGTCTGTGGTTTAATAACCGAAAAGTTATAACCACCAGGCCTCTGCAGCGAACCCTGCTGCCTACTAATCAACAGATTGGAGGCAGCTGGCCCTGATTTTCTTCCTCTTGGGGAACCCTGGAAATAGCCTCTTTCAACAGGAGTTCCCGTATCTGCTTGGAGCGCAAGCCACTGTTCTCGGGATGACAGGCGTGTCTCCTGTATCCCGTTGAACTGTGGGGGGGGAGGCGAACTGCAGGGTGTACCCTCTGCTGATCAGCCTGCTCATCCATCTGTCCATCAGACACACGCACTGCCACTCCGAGAAACACTGAGAGCGGGCACACATGCTCGAGATGTGTTGTGGTCGTCATGACGCCGAGCCACGCCAGAGTCCTCGCCGCCGCTGCCCGTGAGGCAACCCAAGGTGGGCCTAGAGCAAAAGGGCTGTGAGGAGGCCTCCACACGCTGCATTTCACTCCGACTCTCATCATGAGGCGCGTACACGCTCAGAGGATGAGTGGAGGTGTGTGCAGTGACATCCACATGAGGCGTTACCACGGCGCTCATGGGCTTATTGCGACCGTGTGTAGGTGGCGTATCTCGGACAGAGGAATGCCGCGAGGTCTGTGGTTTAATAACCGAAAAGTCATAACCACCAGGCCTCTGCCGCAAACCCTGCTGCCTACTAATCAACAGATTGGAGGCAGCTGGCGTAGTTACCGCGCTCTGCAGCTTATTAATCGATAGATTAAAATGCGCAGGCTTTTGTAACGAACCCTGCTGGCTATTAACCGATAGGTCATAGGCAGCTGGTTCACCCAGAGTGGGGGATATGTGAAACACATTTGAAACTGATGACTCAGACAACATGTTGGGAAATAAGCTTCTTTTATTTTCCTCACACTCCCTCCCAAACCGTCAAGGCCGGCTCTGTTTCCTCGGCGGCTCTCGTGGAGCAGACGACGAACGGGAGTATCTCTGCCTGTTGCTGTGGCCGGGTTGACCGCTGTGCTGCTGCTGCCGCTGGTGCCGCTGAGGCTTCGCCGCAGGCTGGAGCCAGCCGACGTGCTGGTGGATATCATCTGCTGTAACAGCCGCCTGTTGCAGCCAGAGGTGGCGCTGGATCTGCGTCATCCATGCTGCGATCCTCGCCTGGGAGACAGCCACGGCTGCGCACAGCGTGAGTGCCGTGTTGGCCGCCTTGCCGATCTCCTCCGCCTCCTCTGGTGCCGCGGTGGTGGACCGCTCCACCAGCGTAACCACCGAGTTGGCCAGCAACGCGATGTTTGCCGCCGCAGACGCCTGAAACGCACATTGGTGCGCCCGGTCAGCCTGGCGGGCGACATACTGGTCCTTGGGGGAGGCCAACATAGGGCCAACATAGGGCGCCGTCCGGCGATCAAGTTGGCCTGAGCTCGACTCCAGAGCGGGGGTGGTTGGAAAACCCTCCTCTGTGAATCCCTCCACCCTAGTGAAGGGAACAAAGGTGGCCACCGGAGCCCTCAGGGTCCTCGGGTTCGCCGCTGCCCCCTACTGGTACCTCCTGATGGCGGGGAAGCGCGGCCAGATCGGGTCACTCCTGCCCGTCTGAACCCGGGAAAACACTCCGGCCATGTCGTCCAGAGCCACCCTCTCCCGTCCTAGGAGAACGGGGAGACCTTTGCATGCTGCTGCTTTGCCGATTATCTCCGGCAGCTCCAGCATAATGCCACCCAACGCCGGTAGCGCCGTGGCCACGGAGAAGGGGACCGCGTGCTCGGCCGCCACACCCGTACCTCGCTCCGACCCCCCCGTCCAGGGGTGAGGGGGGAGAGCCGCATGGCGAGCCATGGAGGGAGACAGGGTAGGAGTCGTCCGACTCCTGCCCCGCACTCGGCTCCAGAGACAGGCCGTCGTCCCTGTTCTGGACGGGCCAATCGTTCTCCTCAGCCACAGCAGCTAGAGCGTCCGCTCTTCGCTTCCTGTCGGCTGACGGGAGACGGGCACAATAAGAACAAGCGACCTGCTGGCTGAGAGCCGCGTCCGCGTGCTCTGGCTCCAGGCAGGATTCGCGTGTAAGTCATAGCTCATGATGTACCCCGTCTTACATGAGGGACAATCACGGACACAGTTGTTTTTCATGACTTGACTTTTCCTGTGCTTCAGTACTGTGCTGGTAGCTGGAGAAAAGAGGGAGCAGATTGCCGGGCCCCCTTCCTACTTATACCGGAAGGAGGCCCGAGGGTGGGGCCCACCTAGCGGGTGGGCGTGGACTACAAGTGTTTCAGTGCTGCGCGGGGGCGCAGAGGGATAACCCAATAGCGATAGCCTTAGAGGGCGAAGCCATATACGAAATAGAACATACTTGAATGAATGGTAAATAAAGAATGCTGGAAATAACTGCATCTCCATTAGCCTATATGCTCTGCAGAGACTGCCTTCTTCATGTCGTGAATTGCAGCTGATGTTTTAATATGGCAATTGGCAAAACTTTGACATTTGACTTATACAACATTCGCAAGTTGTACATTTGACTCATACAATAACCCACCTTCGAGTGATGCTCTAGTTTCTTCATGTTTTGTTTTTTTTCCCTCTTGCTTGCGCCGGACTGAAACTGTCTTTTCGCCGACATCTCTTCACCTGCACTAGTGGCCGTATCAAAGCCGTGATTGGTCAGATGTCGATTCATTGCAACGGTGTCGGGTTACAGACGTGCTCCCCTTGTCACTTCTCACTCTTGCGTATCAGCGGGGGGGTGCGCGGAGAACTGCGCACAGCAGCTGAGGCCCTCTGGGTGGGGCCCCCTGTGCAAGGCGGGGCCCCATGCAGCCTGCGTGATTGGCCTGTAGGGAGGGGCGGCCTTGGTTGTGTATGTAGGTCAGTGACCACCAACATCTGGCCCGCACGACGGGGGTGACTGTGGCGTTGGCGGAGTGGTTACTGCGTTCGCCCCCCACCCTTTTTATCTTTTTACAACGTCTCGTGAGTAAGGTGCAGTACCGGAGTCCAACAGAGAGGCAGCAGCTGCGGGACAGTAGACTGCCTACTGCGAAACCTTCCCTGCCTTGAAGAAGAAGAGATCCGCTCCGCACCACAGCAGTAGCCCCGCTGCGACAGAGTCCATCAGAGAGGCATGACAGTAGCCTAGACGCAGGGTTGGGTTGTAACGGAATACATGTAACGGCGTTACGTAATCAGAATACAAAAATCAAGAAGGCCAACTGTATTCAGCTGGCGTTACATTTGAAAAACGTGTAATCTGATCAAAGTTACTTTCGTAAACCTGAAGTGAATACATTTTGGAATACTTATTGGAATTATTGGTGGAAAAGATTCCTCACAAAATGTAATATTCATTACCGGCAGAACTGTGTGCACACTGCACGGCGCTGCAGCATGTCTGTGAGCGAGAGAGAGATGCAGCGTGTCTGTGAGGCCCCGCCGCCGCATGCATATGAGAGAGAGGGATCTCTTTTAAAATATATTGAAAGTTAGAAACGGAGATGGTTAGATAAAATGTGCAAGATAACGTTTATGTAGCATTTATTTATTGTCGAAATGATGACATTTCATAACGGGATCAAATCAAAGTGAATGGCCTGCTGCTGCTGAATGCATGGGGCAAGTTACTGGAAAAAGTTTTAAAAGTTATTACATCGTTTCAGATAATAATAATAATAATAATTCATTCTATTTAGGGGCGCCTTTCAAAGCACCCAAGGACACCTTACAATTCATAACATATTCTAAGGAAAGGTTTTAAGACAGTACAAAGAATGCAGTCCGGGTGATGTTTTTTATGTGGGGTGCAGATGAGAGAGCTGTCCAGAATGACACCAAGATGTTGTGTTTGTGCTCTTGATAAGCCATTAAAACAGTAAAATACGTGTCTCCTGTTCACCAAAACATACCCATCTGTTATGGAAAAAGAAAGCATTCCAAAAGTATTCTAAAAGTAATGTGAATACGTTTTTAAGAACCGTAACTGTAACTGTATTCTGGTTACTTTCAGAGCATGTATTCGAGAACCCAGGTTTACACCTGCCTTAACTATACTGAGTTAAAGAGAGAAGAAAAGTCCCTCACTGTTTGAAAAGGACAACATTAATCACAGCATCTTTCATTTTCAACACGAGAAATAATCCAGTTTCATAAACTGCAACAGAAGCACTACATGACATGGCATGCATAATGCATTATATCTCTTGTGACTGAGTAGAAACCAGAGCAAAAACAAGGAACCATTGAGCCTTTTATTCACAGAACATTTTGTTACACTGAAATGACTCATGCTTTCAGCTGACATGAGAAACTAATGAACATGATATGAAAAGTATGCTCCCATGATGAAAGGTCAATTTTCAGGAGTGAAAAACAGCAATCACCCTCATATCACAAGGCTTTTAAAAGGATCCATGGAGAATTGACTGTCATCGTACAACACAGGGTTGTTCTTCTGATCTGGTTGCATACTTCTGTATCATTTTCCAGATGACAGCAGTGTCAGCAGGCTGTGGGGTGGGGATTGTACTTAAGCATCTTTTGTGCTCTTCACAGGGCCCTTTTCTAACCAATATCACTGATGCTCTGTATATTGGTACTAGGGTTGCAAAGTTCCGGGAATTTTCAAAGATGGAAACTTTCCATGGGAATTTATGGGAATACACGGGAATAAACTGGGAATTTTCTAAATTGAAGGTTGGCTCTTCATAGAGAACTTAAATATAGTTGTGGAAAGTATATGTTAGCATAATCTTGACTAAAACAAACAAATGCCATTCAAGTACACTTGAATATCCATGCCATTCCTCAATCACATGCACATAGCACACTGCTTACTGCATGGCTATTGAGACCACACCCCCTACAGGCACATGCACACATGATTTATTGTGGGGATTTTTGGATGGGGGGTGCATTTTTGTTCATTTTTGAATGAGTGGTGTTGGGGGGATGAGTAATATTTAACTCAACATTCATGTTTTTGTTCTTCAATGAAACAAATGATTGTTCAATAAAATAATTAAAACTTGTTCTGTTCTTAATAATAATAATAATACATTGAATTTATAAAGCGCCTTTCATGGGACCCAAGGTCGCTGTACATGGTGGACAGACAAAACAAAACAGACAATGAGGAGCCAACAAAACAAGAAAAAATAAAATAAAGGAAGCCAGGGGACCAGTAAAGGACTAGGGTCCGAAGGGCATGGTGAACAGGTGCGTTTTCAGTGAGGATTTGAAGATGTCCAGTGAGGCAGCGTTCCAGAGGGTGGGGGCCGCAACACTGAACGCCCTGTCACACACAGTATGAAGGCGAGAGCGGGGGATGGAGAGCAGGCCCGTGTCTGAGGACTGCAGACTCCGAGAGGGGGTGTAGGGATGTAGGAGGTCTGTTAAGTACTGGGAGGCGAGGGTATGGAGGGACTTGTACGTGAGGAGGAGTGTTTTATAGTGAATCCGGGACTTGACCGGCAGCCAGTGGAGGTGGATGAGGGTGGGGCTGATATGTTGCCATGGCTTAGTGCGGGTGAGAAGCCTGGCAGCAGAGTTCTGGACATATTGGAGCCTGGCCAGGGTTTTGCTGGGAACCCCGGACAGGACTCCATTGCAGTAGTCCAGACGGGATGTGATGAAGGCGTGTATGAGTGTTTCTGCCACAGAGTCGGAGAGTGAGGGGCGGAGTCTGGCAATGTATTTCAAAATAAATCTGTTGAAATGTCAATGAATCATTTTGCATTATGACAAAACAAAATGTTTATATTTATGCTTGGATATGATACAATTCGATTACATTACCCTCAATTCCAAGTTAGTTCCCATACATTCCCATTATTCCCATGGAAGGTTTCCAATATGGAATATTTCCAAAATTCCCCAGCTTAACTTCACATGGAAATGTACTGGAAAATTTCCGCCCCTTTGCAACCCTACTTGTTTTGCATCAATCTTGATACAGGGCACTTATATGTTATAGTTTGGATTCCTAAAGCTTTTAGGGTGCATTCACACCTAATAGTCCACTTCTCTGGTGCGCACCAGACCACAGTTTGTTACATTGTTTCATTTTTCAGAAGGTTCGGTTTGTGTTCACATGGGCAAAACTCAAACGGACTATAAACTTTAAACACAAGTCATGTGCACGGAAATGCTGTTCAACCATAAGTCAGACATTAAGGGGGTACAAACGCAAATCCCGGCAATTTCTACCGGAGCCTCCGCCATGGAGCATCGGCACTTTCGGCAGGTTATTCTCATGCTGCTGTTAATCTGGAGATCAACAGACACTAGCGGCCCGCGCATATGATTATATAATCAGACAACGTCCGTTAAAAAACATTATAACACATATAATGAGTTCTGCAGTAAGGAGGGGGTTTCACAGACGACAGGTGTTCTTACTTTTATGTAGCTGACGGAGCACTTTTACTTTACACGACACTGTTCAACACTTCATTCTGCTTCACTCTTTAACTAAACAACCGCGGATGTCTTGAAAGACTTTTTTGCTAAAGATTTTGAAGATATCCGCGTTCTTGTGACACGTAAATACTACGCTTCCTATGTTTTGGTGCGGACTGCGTTCACACCAGCAATGAACCGCTCCAGAGTTCGCAAGCAAGTGTTCCGAGACCACCTATTTTAGCGGACCAGAGTCCGGTTGTTTAGTTCACTTCAGAGGTCTCGGACTGTGTTCACACCGACCCAAATTAACCGCACCAAGCGACTAAACGCACCAGGGTTCGATTCAACCGGACTATAAAAGGCTGGTGTGAACGCACCCTAGTCTCCGATCCCATCATTCAAGGGTGGTTTTCACTATAAGTAATGTTTTTCTTTTGGACGGACATAGTGTATATATAAATATATATATTTATAAATATATATAAATATAAATATATATATATATATAAAGATATAAATATATATGTGTGTGTGTGTGTGTGTCCGCATCTGTAGCCTGTTATTGTCTCATTATACCGCACTGTGAATGAATTAAAAGTAAATATATAAGTCGTCATCAACACATCTGTCCATCAGACAGAGGGCTGCTGTGCCTCCTGAGTGTGAGGCTTAGGGTTTTGGGGAACGCGTGGCTCTCCATAGGAGCACAGTGTGGTGCTCCATAGGAGCGCAGCGTGGTGCACGGGCTCTCGGGTCAATATTTTGTGTTTAAAAACCTATTTAAAAACTCCTGTAGTAAAACCAATACAAGTTTATAAAAGCCCTATTTGGTCTGGGTCTCCCCCGGTGTGTGTCCGAGGCTGCGGGTTAAAAAACATCTGGCTAAAAGGACCGAGGTTGACTTTGTTTAAAATCGGCATGCAGGTAAAATTAGTGTTAAAAAAAGATAAATAAATACATAAAAGTGCTTTTAAATAAGTGCTTTTCAAAAATAAGTGCTGGTAATAAAAATCACATCAACCCAAAATGTTAAAATATGTATAATATAAAACAAATATGTAAAATATAAAATACACACGGGTTAGTAGGCACAAAGGGAGGGGAAATATCTTAAAATAAAGTCAACCAAGTGTCCCTAAAAGTGTTTAAAACCCAGGCCGAGGTCTGGAGAGGTGGTGCAGGTGAGACATGGGGCACGCCTCGGATGATGTTTAAAAATACTTTATTAACCTCTTCTACACCGCACCTATATCGAGGGGGGGGGGGGGAAATGCGTCATCTGCAGGAAACAGCATCTGAGGGCTTCTTAAAGGTCCCATGTCATGGCCATTTCCACTGATCATAATTCCATTGTTGAGGTCTACTAGAATATATTTATACTGTGCAATTTTCCAAACTCACATTGGTTTCGCATACAGCATCTCTGTAAAGTATGTGTATTCAGCAGTATTCACTCTCTCCACTAAACGGCTCGTTGCAGCTCTTGCCCCCCCTCCCTGTGAGCCCAGTGTGCTCCGATTGGTCGGGACCAGTCGGGACGTTGTGAATCGCGCTGAGCTCCGTGGAGGTGTGATTTCCTTGTTTAGCGATACACAGCGAAACACAGCCAAACTCACCCTGAGCACACACAAAGTCACAGCCGAAGTAAAAACAATAAGTGTGGCTTGATATTGAGTAAGAAAAAGGTTGATAAACGCTGTGAGAATGGGTCTGCAGAGAGAATTTGGCCGCGATCCCAACTGTCTGTTATCAGCCTGCAGGCAGGGAGGAGAAATCAGCAGAGCTGCCTGCACTGAGTGAGTGTGTGAGGAAGTCCGTGGATTGGTCAATTTGGACCAATCAGCGGGGGCTTAACGTAACGGCTCCACGGATTGACGTCATGATGTACCAGGAAGAATCAAATGGACAGTGACGTATCTCCAACGAGGCGTTTTGGGGAGGTATTTTCTATTTTAGAGTTTTAATAAACTATGAATGTTTTATATCCATGTAACGGGAAGAAACTCAGCATATGATTTTTTAAAAAAAATTTTTAAAAACCCCACAAATTTAGCGTTGAGCCTATGAATTAGCCACGAGCGAAAAATGCTAACGGCATTTTGCACATCATCACTTCATGATAAGAACTCGCAAAGATATGAACAAGAACAGACATCAAAATATGTGGCGCTAGATAGCTAAAAACGGCAACATGGCTCACCTTGGTCGTTGTCTGGTCAAAAGAGGTCTTCAATGCAGGGTTCGTACGGGTGCTTGAAATCCTTGAAAATGCTTAAAATTTGACGTGGTGTTTTCAAGGTTGGGAAAGTGCTTGAATTTTGGCAATGGTGCTTGAAATTGAGATAAAGTGCTTGAAAATGTAAATGCTTTACTTTTAGAATAAATTGCTGTCTGACTGAATAGTTCGCTTTTTAGATTAAAAGAAAATAATTGCTTCGCTTCTACATAAAACAGCTCCGCTGCGGCCTTCTCGCGCCATGCGCGTGCAAGTGTTTGTGTTACGTGTGACCTGGGCATTCTGATGAGTGATAGATGTGTGCCAGGAGGTGCAGTTTCAACGAGCGTTGGCTAGCAGAAGACAAATACAAGCCATGGCTAAGACGAGGGTTGAGCCCACGAGTAGCCTCCTGCAAAGTTTGCAAAATTAACGATGCGAGAGTCTGCGCTGACGAGCCACATGAAAGGTACGCCGTCGAGCATTTTAGATTAGGCTAACGTTGCATGTTACGTTTGTTTAAGCTAACGTTAGCTAGCTGAATAGCGAACTCGATTGAGGGATAATAATCATTTCATGTTATGTGCGTTACAGTCGCCATCGTGTGGTATTCAGAGGATGAAGCACTCACGGCATTTCGTGTTATAGTCACAAAATATAATCTATTGATTCGACACAGAGCGATTTTGAAAGCAATGTATTTCTACTGGTAGTATGTTTCGTGCCTAAACCAAATGTAAATTGCTCTATCGAAATCAGTCACATTGACCCGAAGACACATTTTCGTTTGTATTACTGGTCTGGGGGAAGCTCGCGAGTGTGTGTGTGTATTTTTGTGTTTGTGTACCGGGGAAACACTTACAAGAAACACCGGCTGTTGTTATGCCTGCTGTGACGTCAAGTTACTCCGTTCTCTGCTTGTAATTATGCCAAAGCTTCAAAGTTGTATTTATCATCTGAATTTGCCGAAACAAGTTTAATATATTCTGAAAGCCAAGACTTTGTTTATTTGAAAACAGATGAAAACAAACTGTCTTTTATATAAAATTGAAGTATTATACAAGTAAAACTACATTTTGCTTTAATCCCATGTAATTGTAGAATGAACAGAGTCTTCCTTTGAAGATGTATAAATCAGGTGTCTTGAGTAGTCATTACCTAAAGTAAAATTGCCTAAAATCATTGTACACATTTGTAAATATTATGTTCCACTTGTTACCATTGTGAGTCTATTTTTATGCAGCTCTGCGTGATTTTGTGGCTACAATTCAGAGGAATAAGTACTCAGATATTGTACTTGAGTACAAGTACTCAGATCTTGTAGTGAAATTATAAGTACAAGTACTCAGATCTTATACTTGAGTAAAAGTAGAAGTACTCAGATATTGTACTTGAGTAAAAGTAGAAGTACCCAGAGTGTAGGAATACTCTGTTTCACTAAAAGTCCTGCATTCAAAATGTTCCTCAAGTGAAAGTAGAAAAGTATTATCATCAAAATATAGTGAAAGTAACGACAGTAAAAGTAGTCATTGTGCAGATTGGTCCATTTCAGAATAATATATATGATATGTTTTATAATGATTGATCATGAAAGTGTTCTCAAAGCTGGTAAAGGTGCAGCTAGTTTGAATGACTTTGTATACTGCAGGGTAGCTTGTGGATTTACTCCAGGTGGAACTAAAGTCTGATTTAACACTTGATTAGATTTCACATCATTCATCCACATCTGTGAAGTAACTAAAGGGATTAAATACATATAGTGGAGGAAAAGTACACCATGTACCTCTGACTTATGTTCACTTCCAACCTAAAAGTACCTCAAAAATAGTAATCAATAATGTATTGAAAAGTTATTTGGCTGATTGTTTTATATTGGCTCAGACAGGTTATATGGGACATACAGATGGGTCACTCATTTTGAAATATTAAACTTAGTTTTATTTTCTTTAATTTTTCATCCTCATGTAGAATGCTATCACGAAACACACATTTGGTTGTTTATAGCATAAAGAACATCTGATTTAATGTGAGGTAGGGAAATAATCATTTGAGTATGTGTATATAAATATGTAATTTACAACAGCTGTAAGATGCTTGAAAAGCTGGAAAATGCACCTTGAAAAGTGCTTGAATTTGACTTTGGAAAAGGTGTAAGAACCTTGTCAATGGCATTAAAACGATAAAAACGCTGCTGAAGTTAATCCATAGGTTAATCCAATGTGTCTGTGTCCCTTTGAAATGATTTCTGATAATCCATAAGCAATAAACCTGCTTTTCCGTTTCCAGATGTCAGAGCGAGAGATAGGTTCGCTCTGATGCAAACCTGCATGCGCAAAGCCCCCCACCTTCTTTTTTTGTTTTACCATATGTGTGTATGTGGAAATCTCCCTTCGATTATATTGGCTTTAATGGTCAAAAAGAGATGTCAATCACCAAAATCGACCAATGGGTTCCAGAGAAACGGTAAAAACGCCCATTTCCACCCAAATCACCTCAGAGGTGGAGTTTTTTTTGCTAAACCTATCTAAAAAGGTAAAATTGTTTTGCATCAATCTTGATACAGGGTACTTATTATATGTTGTACTTTGGATTCCTAAAGCTGTTAGTCTACCTTACCATCATCCAAGGGTAGTTTTCACTATAAGTAAAAAATAATTTTTGGACGGACACTATAATTTACAGTTGTTTCCTATGTTCAATCTGAATTTTCTTTAAAATAAAAAAAACATCGATATTGATTCTGACTCTTTTACATCCAACTCACAGGTTTATCATTACTTTGAGAAAAAAGATTATTAATGTAACCCTTTTAGAAGTGAAGATATGGTCATTTGTTCTGGGAATGTCATTTTCGAGCCTGAGACCTGAAAATCAGGCTCAGGGCTTAACAGGTTAAGGGGTTATTTCAAGGTGTTTCCCTGCGGGAGGCTCCAACATCCATTTAAAAATGGAAAGTAATAACTAAAATATAAATAAAACAATATAAACAATGTTTAAATAGAAAACGGGGGATTCATAATATATAAAAAATAATAAAATATATAATATCCTTATTTGGAACCTAATAAAATAAGAAAACATGCAATACAGTGCAAACATGAAATCAACTGTAGGGTTAGGGTTAACCCGTAGGTGCAGTAGGGAGGGACATTATGGGTGGAGGAAGGAGGAAAAAAGAAGGGGGAGAAGGGAAATGATTTTTTTTAATAAACTAGCAAAGATTACCTTTTTAACCCCATATTAACACCAAAGGGTCAAAGTATTATTACCTACCTATTAGGGGTGTGGTATACGTACCGAAATTATTCGGTACGGGCCCTTCGGTTCGGTACACGTGTGTACCGAAGTGTACCGAACGAATATAACGTTAAACGTAAAAAATTGAGAACGTGAACAACTTTTTGGAAGTAATCTCAGGTGCTGCGTCGCAGCATTCAGAGTAATTTGCTCACATTGGGTTCAACGCGTCATAGAGCGAGCAAGTCATTTCATTGGACGAGAGGCATACTATGAGAGCTGGTCCGAGGGATGCGTTCAAATTTAGTCAGTAATTGGAGGAACTGTCAAAATGGCGAACGCAGATAAAGAAAAAAGACTGAAGTGCAAACCCAACTCCCACTAGCATGTAAGCCTCCACCACTCGCAACAAGTTCAGACCGAGCCAAAGCTATTGCAAACGCCAAATATCCTTATGTTGCCATGTTAGCAAAGCGCTACCTGGCTGTATCTGCTACCTCTGTCCCTAGCGAGAGGGTGTTCTCCACAGCAGGAGACATTGTTAGTGCCAGCAGATCTGCCCTTTCAGCAAGCAATGTGGACAAGTTCATCTTTCTTTAAAAAAACATGAAAATACAATGACAAGCAAGTCCTAATGTCAAACTGGCTGCTTAGGTACTAGTACAGTTCAAATACAGATTATTTCAGTTCATCGAAATGTTAATGTTTATTTTATTATATTTTGTATTTATTTGAGTGAATATTCACAGTTTAATAATAATTAAAAACCCAAAACTAATAGTTTATGTTTAGTGAGTACTAGTACAGTAAAGTTCAAATACAGATTATTTCAGTTCATCGAAATGCTGCACCTTAATATTTATTTTATTATATGTTGTATTTATTTGAGTGAATACATTATTCACAGTTTAATAATAATTTTAAAAAAACAAAAAATATTTAGTGATAATTTTTTCTGCTGTACCGAAAACGTACCGAACCGTGACCTAAAAACCGAGGTACGTACCGAACCGAAATGTTTGTGAACAGTTACACCCCTACTACCTATACAACTTCAAAATACATACTTAAATGTCATATAACCTTATATTACCACAAAAGAGTCAATAAGTAATATTAATCCCCTATTAAAGAACATTACCTTATAGAGGGTATTACAACCACAACAGGTGACCGAAACAAGTCAAACTATCATCAATGACTAATGGTTTACTAGGGGGATACTACAACAGGTGTCACATCAAAGGGGCAATAGTCTTATCATCCCCTATTGAGCAACATTCATTATGAGGGGGCAATGAAACAATAAAAAACAGCTAAACAAGTCATACTATCATCATTAACTATATCGGTTTTATCATTGACAATAATGACCTACTAAGGACACTATAACAGGTTTAACAGGTTATCACCCCTTATTGAGCAACATCCTTTATGAGGAGGCAATAAAACAATAAACATACAAGTCATAAAAAATAAAAGGGCCAAAGGTCAGATATGTAAAGTCTTATCACACCCACTATTGAGCAACATCCTTTATGAGGGACAATACAACAATAAACAAGTCATAAAATATAAGAGGGTCAAAGGTCAGGGATGTCAGAGTGACAGGTGCCACATCAAAGGGATTTGGAGGCGGGACTAAGGTGTATGAGGGTCATAAATAACTTATGAGGGTCATAAAACACTCTTATCAGGTACTTAATCTAATTTTGACAGAAACCCTTGTCTTAATACTACTGGGCTGTGTGGAACATTGCCCATTCCCTGGACCTGGCCATGACTATGAGGTCGTTGAGATAAAATGAAACCCTCATGCCATGGTCGCGAAGCGGCTAAAGCGCTGTGGTCACATATTTGCTGAATGTGCGTGGGGATAGGGAGTAGCCGAACGGTAGTCTGTTGCGGACAATGTGCTGATTCAGGATGCGAAGATCCAGAATGGGTCTGAGTTCTCCTGTCTTCTTGGAAACCATGCAGGAAGTACATGGAGTAAAGCCCCTTTTCTCTGTCCTGAAAGTGCACAACAGACACAGCCTGTTTTTGCAACAGGGCCTGAATCTCTGTTGAAAGGAAACCTATCTCCTCCTGGAATGATAGATTTGCCTCTCTTATGCCCCTGAATGGAGGAGGGATGCTGCAGGACTGAAGTGAATAACCCAGTTTCAGTGTCCTGTCCATCCACTCTGTCAGTACACAGCTGAGCTTCCATTCCCCATAACACTGTGTTAGGGGACATGTGTTACGGGTCCCCGATATGAGGACCACAGTAACAGTAATGATACCTGTAATGAGCAGGTGAGACAGGAGCAATGAGGACACGGGTTATTGAGTTTCCTTCCAGATTGCTTCTACTGGTAGTTTTATTACACAAACGTATTTAAACATCTTAATTCTCTTATGCATTTTAGTGTATTTACTTAAGCTCCATCAACACACATCCACTGTCAATAACCCCTTCTGTGACAAACACACATTTAAGCTGAACTTTACGTTCACTAATCTTTTGTACCTTTCATACATCTTGTTTTACAGTATTAAACCTGTATTAAATATCCCTTGAAACTGTAATTTTGACTATTACCCTTCTGCCATTCATTGCAGGTCACTAAAATGCATTTAAACTAGAGAATCATAATGCTACAAACACTACAGCATACTTGTGTAACAAACATCCAGTATAACACTAACTAAACTATACCTTTCATAAGGTACATATTTATTCATAACTTCATTCATAACTACACATGTATGGAAATATTTAGTGGGCGGGAGCCTTCAGACACACTATCTCACTCGCACCATCTCCGTGTCAGACCACGTTATCCCCAAGATGGCGCCGCACGGGGGAAGCTAAGCTAATACGCACACACATTCATACACTCTTTTAAACATGTAAAGAGCACTACAAACACTCCACACTTTCAGTGGGCCGTCACACCATATACGCGAACATTAAGGGGGGGGTTCGTAGGATTTTTGCACCTTTTACCAACCTGTAATGAGACAGGAGCAATGAGGACACGGGTTATTGGGGCTGCAGTCGAATAGTCCAAAAATCAGCTCCTAAATTCTAACCCTATCTCCTATTCCTTGACCTCTGAGTGAAACGTCACGGGGTTAAGGGATAGTGGATAGGAGAATTCAAAAGGATTTAGGAGAAGAGACTGCGGTACTTTAGAGAATCCGAATGCACTTTCACTATCCGACGTGTTTATGATGCGCCAGCGGACGTCATGAATGTGCGTCTGCTGCTGTGGGGAAACTATGGAAACTACAGTTTTCTATACAGCGGACTACAACATGGATGTTCAATAAGAACGAGGGACTACTGTAAACTCATCTAGAGACTCTGCACCGTGCTCTGATGCTGTTGCTTTATGCTTTATGAACGTGGACCACAGAGAAACATATTCTTCATGACCAAAGCTGGAATTGAAATAAAAAAGGAAAGTGAAACTTATGCTCGTCACCCTCTCCCTCCGGTCCACATTAATACAAATGATCCCAATATGTATGATTGTATGAAAAGATCTTAAAATCAATACAAATGTATTTATTATAAACGTTAGTCCTTAACATATATCACTGTGTACATCATCATTCTTTTAAAAGTTGAACAAACCCCACACAGCTCAGTGAAATGTTGACTTTATTTGATAATTTCAGTAAAAACTAACGTTCATATTTCTCTCTTTGATTATAATACTGATGAACATTCAAAACAAAGCACTTTGGCAACTTACCACCTACGTTTTAAAATGCTTAATAAGCACCGTAACTTTCATGATATAATTTCTTGGTCATAATCGGTTGTTTCCGTGAACGGCCGACTGTTGTGTGAGGGCAAATGCTGCGGCTGCAAGGCATTGTGGGGCAGCATTTTCTCCTCTCCTTTCGGTAAGGGAGGTCCAGTGGTTCCTAAGCTAAAGGAGGTTATAAAGGAAGTTTGAAACCTCCTTTCCTATCATCTAGAGCAGTGGTTCCCAAACTTTTTGTGCCCAAGGCACACCAAAGGACAAGTAAAAATCTCAAGGCACACCTATTGTGCAAAATAGCCTTATAACACGTGTTATCACTCATATCATGTACAATATCTGTAAATGTGCATAATTATTTACTAATGCCAAATAAAATGTGACAAAGACAACTATATTACTCGTGAAATATTTATTAACGAAATATTTCAGAAATTAATTTGAAACTTTATCAAATTAGGCTTCATCAAAGCAGCAACACCCTCATTTAAACCAGACAGGTCACAACATTAAAAATGAGGCAAAGGAAACTCAGCAGAAATTCAGCATAGAGAACTGTCAATGCAAGGAAGCTGCATTGTCCATGGTCCTGAACTACACATTATAAATGTAACATTTCAGCAATCAGCATTGAAACATGTGCTATTGTAAATATTTTGCCGACTTACAAATTAGTGAGATACATGTGCCTGTCGGGGCGCGCAGATTTTTTTAATCCTTGGTGGCACTGAGGAGAGGGCCACTCGCAAGTCCTGTTCAACAGAGAGCCGTGACCTCCTGTTGTTCT